>NC_135490.1:28545128-28848757 GCF_052094955.1 Ictidomys tridecemlineatus
CCCATGAATATAAAGGGCCAATTGTATTGCATAAGCGAAGCTCAATATGTTTTACATATACACACACACACACACACACACACACATACACACATAAATTTGGGTAGCCAGAACTCAGATCCAGAAAGCAGATGTTTTTAACACCTTCAAATGTGCCCCTTTGCTCTTATCAATCACAGTTCCTAACTCCAGACACATTGGCTACTATTTCACCATATTGACTATATTTTGTCTGGTTCTGAAATTGATCTAAATTGAATTATACATATATCTGGCTTATTTTGCTCTCTATTATGCTTGTGAGATTTATTTACATATTTATATATTCTAGTGTTTCTAATTTTAAGCTGTTATGAATAGCACTTCTATGAACATTCTCATACATGAATTTTTGTGTGCACTTGTTGGGGATATATGCCTAGAACTAAAGTTGTTTACCTTAATTGAGTTCATCTTTAGTAAATAGTACCAAATAGCGATTGAGAGTGATCATAGCAGTTTACTCAACACCTATGTATAAAGGTTCTGGTTGTAGCACATTTTGTCTTAACCTTTGCTCTCTCACTATTTCAGTGATTCTATGAGGAATGTAGTATTATCTCATATCTTATTTACATTAGCCTTATTACAAAAGGAGTTTGAAGCACATTTTCATACATTTATTGTGTAATTGAATAACCATTTTTGTGAATTGTGTATGTTTCACTTTTCTTTTTGGGGTAGTCTGTTATTTTATAACTGATTTTATATATTCTGAACTTGAGTCATTCTTGGAGCATATGTATTAGAAATATCACCTACTATATCTCACTTTGTCTTTTCACTCATTTAATGATATGTTCTGATTACTACTTATTCCCCTCTTAGCATAATTCAACGTATCATTTTCATGTATAGTTAGTCCTTTTCTTTGACAAAACATTGCCTACAGCAAAGCCATGAACGTGTTCTGCTATGTTTTTTTATGTATAGTTTTGTATTTAGATCTCTCTGAAATATACATATCTTTTTTGGATAGGAGACTAAAATGCAGATCATGGCACACATTGCCTTTTTAAGGACAAGCAAGTTTAAACCAGATACATTTATTGGGAAGTTTCTACTTTCTGTGGAACATTCTAACATACACTTTTTCATATGTTGGGTGGATCTAAATATCTGGGTCTTTGGGGGTTATTTTGTCTTGATCTCTGGTATTGTAAATCATCAATTTTGAGTGTGTGTATGATGTGTATGGATCTTGTAGCCTTTTGCTATTTTATGTAAATTTTAGAAAAAGCTCGTCATTCATCTGTTCCCCCTCAATAGTGGCTAGATTTAAGTAAGAAATCAAAATTGTATTTTTAAATGAACCCTGCTCATTTTGTATGTATGTGTGTGTGTGTGTGTGTGTATTTGTGTGTATATATATATGTATCCATTTTTTCTAATATCCCTGTTGCTTAACTATGTTAGGATAAAGACAGCCTCATAAAATGATACAGAAAAGAGACTTATATTTGTTATTTGAATATTATAAGATTAGTATTTTTTATTTTTAATATATTTTAGTTAAATTTAATACTTATTAATAATTTTATGTTCCTTAATACATATTAGACTCTTACATTTCATATTTTATGTCAATGTTAGTTTTGTTTCCTTAGCTGTTTTCTCTATTGTACTAAATATGATAAATTCATTGACTTAAAATTTTTCTTTATATAGATATTATCTTTTATTTGTCTATGAAATATATTTAAATTCATCTTTTTCATGCAGTTTCTTTAATTTTACTTTTTTTTAATTTCTTATTGATAATATGTGTTTGGTCACTTTTTTCATGACATTTACTTCTCAGTGTTTATCACTCTTATATCACTATTTGTCTGTTTTGCATTTTTTCTATTGTAGTTTCTTTTTAATTTATTTTTATATTTTTTAATTTATGATAGTGGAATGCATTATAATTCTTATTACACATATAGAGCATAATTTTTCATATCTCTGATTGTATACAAAATATATTCATAACAATTTGTGTCTTCATACCTGTACTTTGGAAAACAATGATCATTGCATTCTACTATCATTAATAACCCCCTGCCCCCTGCCTTCCCCTCCCACCCCTCTGTCCTACCTAGAGTTCATCTATTCCTCCCATGCTCCCTCTCCCTATCCCACCATGAATCAGCCTGTTTATATCAAGAAAACATTCGGCATTTGGTTTTTTGGAATTGGCTATCTATTTCATTAAATTATCCTATTTGTTATTTTTTCTTCTACATTCTTTATGTTAATTTTATTATTTATTTTTTTCTAGATTCTTAAAATGAAAGGTCAGGCTTTCAGTCTTTCTTCATTTGGATTATATTCGTCTTAGATCAGGAATTTTCCTCCAAACAGACAACAGACCAATTGTCCAATAATATATTATTCATTTTCATTTTCTTCACAACATTTTTCTTCTTTTTAGTATTCATTGCCATGTCTCAAATAACTTTTCAGATATTTGAAAATAAGTGGTTTAATTTTTCTCAGCTAGTAGAGATTTTCTAGGTTTAACTTTTTGTTGTTGTTGTTTGGCTTTCGAATCCAATCTACAGTTTTTAAGAAAATACCCTGCAAGATTTCAATTATGGCTGGGGTCTAGGTTCTCAGATATTGATTTCTTCTGTAATTAATATCATGCAAATCTGTCCTGATTCCCTTTATTTATATATTTCTGTTTCACACATGTTGGAAAACGTCATTCATTTGAATTTTAAAATTGTACACTGCCCTTTCCTTAAAGAATTAACAGTCTCACTCTGATCCTCTCAGTGGTTCAGTTTTTCTCCATTGTCCTCTTTTCTACCTATTTTTAACATCTTTCATAAAATTGATAAATACATTGTTTAAATGCAGATTGTAAGTTGATGCTCAAGTATGACATTCACAGCTTATAACTAAAATTTCTCTAGATTAAATATTTGGAAATTGTGAGGAATAAAAGTGGTCTTTAAATTTTATTTCATTGGAATGTTTTAAACCAGCTAAATATTGACACTTCCATATTCTCTTGATATTTATGCATTTCTCATTAATGATTTCAATGGATCTTATGGGATTTGGCTATATCTTTCTTCTAGTAAATTATTTCCCTCATAATGTTCCAAGGCAAAACCTTGTCATATGACATTCTGTGCTCATATCAATCATGGCATGAAAGTCCTCCACAATATACTCAATATTCTTTCTACTTTAAATGCTGATACTCTGTGTTTATTAAAATATAAGCCAGTGACTCAAGAATCGTTAAATAGTGATAGCTAAATAAGTGTGACCATCATAAAATGGTTTTGAGTGACAGAAAAATCAGTTTAAGGTTAATATAATTGCTGGTTATTTGTTTTCTAGTATACAGATATTCTTTTTACCCATTAGTCACATATAGATGTGGAAAGCTGTTGGGATTTGTCCTTCCAACTGATATTTTTTGTTGTTGTTTTTGTGACTTTGTTTATAATTAATTTGAGTGCAATTAAAAGATCACCCTTCATCAATTTCTCCTCCCTCTTCTCCCCCTTCCCCTTTTTAAAGATCTTTTTTTTAGTCACTGTGGGCAGATGAAAGTGAAGGCACTGTTTAATCGCTTTTCATATATAAAATAATTACAGGTTACAGAAAAAGAAGCATCAGGCTCTTTTCTCCAATATTTGTATTTGAGTAGACACACCATATAAAAACAAACATGATACAACCATCAAACTGAGTTTATGATAATAGTGAAATTAGGTGACTTTTAAAAATTTTGCTGAATTATGAACTTGCTTCTTAGTACAATCCTGTATTTATCCCCAAATTTTGCATTGTCAGTTGTGTTATGCCTTTGTAGTGTAAATTACAGACTAGAGTGAGAAGGCCTACATTTACAGTAAGATCACAAATTCTATTTATTTTATGAATTGATAGATCCTAATATTCTGAAAATAATTTAAGCATTTATGAAGCTTATGTTTATATATTGTAAAATACTATAGAAAGTTAATTTCAGTTCACATTAACATAAATTTCTTAAAAATAAATCATTGACTTTCTTTCATAAATACATAGGTCATTTTATTTATTTGATTGATTGATTAGTATATGTACTTCAAGACCTAATATGAAATGTATTGGAGAAAAACACAAATGATTGAGAAGATAACTTGTTATATTAAATTCTAAAATTATAAATTTAAAATTTTCAGCAAATAATGGAGTTATAGCTCAGTGGTAGAGTGTTTGCCTAGCATGTGTAAGGCCCTGGGTTCAGTCCCCAGCATCAGAAAAAATAAAAATATAAAATTGGAACACAGTTATATTTGTTAAGAGAATAAGGGTATCATTGTTTCTGAAAGCTTATTTATTTTGATGTTAGGGCATTTATTAAAACAACTTTGTAAATTAAAATGATGTTTAACAAATTATATGGAAGGACTATAATAATACCTATTATTAAAAGGTACTTTGTAAGCTGCTAACTCTTCAAAGTTGCATGTTGAAGTATGATATCTTCAAGATCCTCACCTTATCATGCAAATGTTTACTTTTGGTTTAAAAACGAAAAACTTCTAAGAATAATTTATATAAGAATATTAAAATTTAATATTTTTTCTAGAGAAGAATTATAAAAATAGATACCAATTGTACAAATGATGCAAGTAAATGCTAGGATGAAGCACTCTCCTGTTACCTGTTGCATTTTATTGTAGTGAAAATGCCTTTTCTCTGAATCAATTGAACCTTTGCCATACAAAAAACCAAAAAATAATCTTAAAAAATTGTTTAGTGTTTGATAGATGCAAAATACTATGGTTTTTATGAAATCATTGAAGAAAGCCACATACAGTAAGATTAGATGTGTAGAAATTTAGAGTGCAATAACAAAATTAACATTTTTATTGGAATCAGAAGAGTTTATTTTGTACAAAACTATATCAGTAATGCAGAAGATAAATTTGAGAACTTCTTGCGAGAAGCAGATTCAAAAAAACAAAAGAAAAAATACATACATGATGAGATGTAAAAACCTTACACTGGAAACACAAAATGAAAATACAAAGTGCTCATATCTAATAAAGCAGAATAAACAGAGCTGAAGGAATTTTTATTTTGCTTAGTAGGGATTCGAGAAATTCTGCATATGCCAAACGCTGTCCATAGGAACATTATGTTAAAAGTAAGTATAAGGTCTAAACAAATTGGACCTTGTTCATTCATTTATTTTTAAGAGTCCATGTGTTAGCCAACTTTGTGTCACTGTGACATAAATATTATGCAAAACCAAAACTTAGAGGATGAAAACTTAGTTTGGGACCTATGGTTTCAGAGGTCTCAATTCATAAATGGTCAACTACATTTTCCTGGATCCAAAAGTAGACAGGACATCATGGTGGGATGAGGAAGGCAAGTGGAGGCTGTAGATGCTCACCTCACAATGGTCAGAAGGCAGGAAAGGACCTCAGGGAAGATGCACCCTTTCAGGGCTCATTGCCAGTGACCCATCTCCTCTAACTACACCCCACCTGCCCATAATTATCTCCCAGTCAGTCCATTCTAACTAGAATTAAATTACAACTCTCCCAATCCAATCACTTCTCAACACTCTTGCATTAACAGGAGAGTGTTTGGGGCATACCTCACATTCAAACCAAGACAGCTCATATTATATGATTCTGCTTCTGTGACATTTACAGAATAGCTAAATCTGTAGAGACAGAATACATACATTAATACAGTCACACATTAAGGGAAAAGAGTGGTGGAAAGAAATTGCTTCATTTTACAGGGCTTTCCTTTGGAAGGACAGAAATGCTTTTTAGCTAGATAGGTAGAGTCATTGTACAGTATTGTGAATATATTAGCTTCTACCTGTTTGTTCACTTGAAAATGAGTAGTTTAATACATGTGTATTTCACCTCAATAAATTATTTAAAAAGAAACATATAAATGCACTAACTAAATTTTTAAAAACACATATAAGTCTTAGGCTGTAGTAGGTTTTGGTTAGGTTCTCAACTATCTCTTCCTAGCTAGTTGTGTGACATTTCTCATTTGTTAAGAATTAGGAAGAGTATTTACTTTACAGGGTGTTTGGGGGGCCTAGTAAATGAATACATATGCTTAGCATCATGCCAAACACAAGCTGAATGCCTAACAAGTGGTACATTCTGTTTATTATTAACCATCACAATTCTACAGAATCCCAAAGCAAAAAGGAACCTCTGATGGTACTTAAGCCAATCCATTGGCTGTGGAGATGAAGAAGCCTTGCCTGAGATCCAATACAGTAATGGGGTGTGTGGGTTTGCTGAAGTCTGTTCCAAAGGTCTTTTCAGTCCACAGTATACACTTATACACCATGATTCATCCTTGGCAGAATTCTGGTGAGAGTCAGTTTGGTCCTTTTTAGTCTTTCATTTCCTATTCTGGGGCATAATACAAGGTCTCAAGTAACTTATTTGAGGAAGATCTCAAACCACAGGGTTTGGCTCACCTCAGGAAGGATCAGGGCAATAAGGGGTGCCAACAGCCACACTCCCAGCCACCAGAGCTGTCATTTCATTGCACTCTGCTGCATACCCACATCGTGACAAGCACTACACTCTGCCTTGCTCTGTACTCGGGGAAATTGCAGTAAGTACTGGTACTCATGGCTTTTATTGCTGCCCTTAGGTGTGAAAAATATTTGTTTCTTAAGATCAAATGGTATTTTTTAGATAAAAATATTAATTTAGTAAACACATTTATCATGATGTTACCATATATATTAGACTGTCATTTTTTAAGACTGATGGATGATCATGACCAGTGTCTGCTATTCCAACACTTTGGAAATAATACTTTGGGACAAGGAAGACATTACTGACCACTTGTTAGAAATAAAATTTCACTCCCATGCAGCCTATTTAATACCACCTCTGTGGGTTGGGGAGGAAGTTGGGAACATTTCTCATGCAAGCAAGATTTGAGTAAAAATCTGGACTGTCCACTGGACTTTACCAGGGCATGGGGGGGGGCAGGGATGAAAGAGGGAGAAACAGTTGCTTTGTTTCTGTGAGATGAAGCTTGAATGGAATGTTGTCTTCTGTCATCATATAACACTTGCCACCCAGTTAATGTATATCCTTTAGTATCCCATGCATCCTAACCTTGCACTAAAGGCAGTTTATTAATAAATGATTTTTAAATAATAATGGCCCAGTATTTTAAAAGTTTCACAAAATGGTCACACCTTACTCTTTGAAAAGAAAAAAAAATGTAATATCTGTGAGGATTATACAGTAACAGATGTTATCACTTCAATATTTTCTGTTCTTCAAAGCTGGTACTTTGTAGAAGAAAGTAGATCTGCCCCTCACACAACCTTCCTGTCTCTATACACTGAAGTTTACTGGTTTGCTGACTTCGCCAGAATAACCAGAGTCTTTGATATATGAGGTGAAAAGAAACCCCAGGGAACGCACTATGCTTCATTTCTTGGGTCCTTCATTTTGTATTCAGTCTGCTGTCTTCTCTTTATCTTGTTGCTAAGTCTGGTGTGTGTGTGTGTGTGTGTGTTATATATATATCTATATAATTCATATATATATATGAATTATATAGATATATGTATATATTGATACAAATTAATGTTTATTATTACAAAATAATATTCATCTATATATTAAAATTTAAAATCCAGTAGCAATAAAAGATATTATAAACTTTGCTAGATAAAGTTTTAAAAGTTTATATGAAGAAATCAAAAGACAAATGATAAACAAAGACATGTTTGGTACTATATTAAATATATAATACCTAATAATAGTGCAAAAAATCCAAGAAATAGTAGAATAGGTAGCAAAATTTATAAATAAAAATTCATGTAAAATTTCAGCAATGACTTCTGTTTATATTTATGAGAAATAAACCAAACTTTAATAATCTAAAAATTGGTGGTAAATTTGGCAGCTTGGATGTACTTCATTTTCTGTGAATCTATAATTCTAATATAATAATACTATTGAAGAACCAGATTCATTGAATAAGATCATTGCAGTCATGATTTAAAAAAAAACATTTTGTGGACATCAGAAGGTTAAAAAAAAGTCTAAGCAGTATCATTATCTCTTAGCTTAATAAAAATCAGTGAATTTTCTATATCGAGACAATAATGATCTTGGTCTAATAAGAAAATGCATTGATACCTCTGATAGAAACTTGAACTAAATGACACTCAGGGAATGTTCATAGAATCATTTCCTCTGTTAATATGATGATAGCTGAACAATAGAGAAATTTTGATTTTTCTACAACTTCTAAATATCATTTAGGAACTTTGTTTAGACGGATTTTACATCATGTAGTGCTTTTGAGTTTTTTAGCCCAGAAAAATGACTTGCTTAAGTATTCTTTCATATTCCCCAAACAGAAACTAAGCTTCACACTAAAGTTAGATGCTTAATAATTATTACTATAATGAGGCCCTGGAAACCCCTTTTTAGTCTTTTTTTAATGAGAAGGCTGACACCTTGGCAACCTGAAAAATAAAGTAACCTTTCTGTATACATATATACCTCCAACTTTAATGCTCTGATGATGGTTTTGAGATTTTTTAAAATTTAATTTGTTGTTATATGAGAATTATTTTAAACATTCAAGAACTTCTTTTTGAATTTCAAGTTTCTTGTTCTCTGAGATGAACTCTTCAACATGAGATCACAGAGGCACACCTAAATATTATTCAAGGAGCACAACAAGGAGATCAGAATGTCTGTGCAACTTAGTTTTTGAATATAGCATGCAAATCAAAGCTGTAAAATATTTATTCCGAATATACTTTCTGTCATATAGTGAATATTTTTCTCATTTCGAAATCACTTTCCTGTTCAAATGTTGGAAGGTATTTTTTTTTTGGAAGTTGGTATTTTTTTCTTTTGTTTTCAGAAAAATAAATACATTACTTTTGAAAGCATAGGCTTGCAGAGCAGATGAATTATCAATCAGCATAGCTATGTCTAAAAGGAATGATTCTTTGGGATAATTTTATTTGTGAGAGCAACAGACAGTCCTTTCATGGTGATAAATACAATCAATTTATGAGCATAAGTACCCAATAATTAAGAAAGGATTAGTAACTGACTCATCAAATTTTCATAGGTATTATCCAGGATCTGGACTTTGAAGGATAATCAAAATGAGAAAATATGAAATAAGTCATCTTTGTACTTACTGTCCTTATATAATTCTTTATTGAGTTTAACTATCCTTTAACTATCAATTATATATAAACTCAAAATTTCAAATATTTCAGAATATATTAACCACTTAACTGTGGGGATTATTAGAATGGAAAGAAAATAGGATATTATATCATTTTTCAATATTCACTCTTATTTTCTTCCACATAAAGTCAGGAGAGCTCAAAACTTCTTAAGAGACTAGAGCATTGAAACACTTTGTGACATTTCTCCCCTTTGATTATAAAGAATGAGTCGCCTGGCATATATTGCATGTATATTGATGGTCTTCTGTATCATGTTTATGGCAAAGAGATTTCAAGAGCTCTGTTTTTCAATATTCCATTTTTTAACATTTATCTTTATTAGACAATGCATTTAAGTATTTGGACATTTGTAAAGCTCCTCAGAATAAACATACAAAATGCAGTTAATAAAAATGCTTTCAGCTTAAGTGTAAATATCATGCACTTTGTATTGATTTTTTTCTAAGTATATAGTCTTGAATGTGCTGTGAATTTTATTTTACTTTTCTGTATAGCCAAGAAATGTTCAAAGCAGACTGATGTGTTCATTTTATGATTTCATAAATCCCCATGTTTACATGTATTTTTATGGTCAATTTGCTTTTTTCAAATCCAAATTGTACCTTTAGAAAAAATTTTAGAAAAGTTTGGCTACCTCAGAAAGGGATTTTGACTAAACCTTTCTTCTATCAGATTATCTATAAAGAGAATTGAATGAACGATTTCTGATTTACATTTTCCATAATTTAAACATGATTTATAGTTATACTTTTATGTTCATTTGCTTCTGTTATTAATTATTGGCTTAAAATAATTAAGGATCAAGAGATTTAAAAGTTTGGTAAATTATATGCATTCTACTTTCTAGAATGTTGAAGCATAGTTTATATTAAAATATTTTAAATCATTTCTATCATTTAAAAGCAATTAAAAATCACAACTATGATTTTAAGAGAAATATTAGCCTTTAGTTTCAATGCAAATCTTATCTTCTGTCTCATAAAAGGCATAATTAAAATAGAAAGTGTAGTAAATAGCTATTTTCAGAGTTTTATTAGCTGCTCATAGCAATCCCTAGTATATATGTATTATACTGATTTATCAATAAAGGGACACATAACCAAAAAACAAAATTTGATATAATTAGAAAAGATTTATAAAATGGGAAATTAACAGTGTGTCAGCATAATAACTACAGAAGTAAAGTGGAGAAAAAGTTGGCAGACTGGCAAGTGGTCCTAGATGGCATTGACTGGGAAATTTTTCATATCCAAAGTCTCCTGCGTCTTCATCCCTGTATGATCCTAAAGTTGATTTTCTTAATATATTTGGAGATATAGATACATACAACATATAAACAGGAGTAATAAGAACTTAACATTGTCCATATACTTTGCAAAAACTGTATTTTAAATTGTAAATGCTTAAGAAAGTGCGTAAAAAAGGTCTGAGCCTGATATTGATTGATGACTATGGAGATTGACCTTGAGATTTGAAAGATCAGAATTATCTATATTTATGAAATAGTAAAATGGCTTATTAACTACATGAAAAAAGACAGGTATATATTAAAATTAAAGTGAATGATAAATTAAATATATATAATAATCTGATTAAAAAAGGATTTAATAGTTTATATTGTCATCACTTAAGATATATTAATTAAAAATATTTATAATACCTTAAGAGGAGGTGGTATAATATTTTGGAAAATATAGATGATAGAATAGGAAATAAATCCATCTATGTTGTAGTCATAATGCTGACTCCAGAGTTACCCCTTTGAAATTTTTGGTTACCATTTATTGACTTTGGTTTACTTATCTATAAAATGAATACTGGGTTGAAAAATCCCCTTAATTTTTTTCAGCAACTATTATGTGTAAAGTTCTATGTAATTTATTTGCATTTTCAAGAATCAGTCTATGTTTCTAAATATAGTATGAGTTCATGTGCATCCTAGGTTGATAGCTAGAAGGACCTTAGAGATGGCATAAGATGGAGATAAACACTTTGTTTCATAAACACTATTAATGAGATCTATTGAGAACAGTAAATAGAGAACACATTAAATTACATTCCCATTTTGCATAATTATAACTAATTATAGTTATTAGACTAATGATCTTAGTCATCAAGAACAATGTAGTTGTTACAAAGGTTAAAAAACATAACAAATTGACATCATTCTATTACGTTTCTTTCATAACTCCCTGGATATACATTTTCAATTTTCTTCATGAGCTTTTTTTTTTTTTTCAGCTCACCTTTAAAGTGGAGAGAGGGTCATTTTACGCCCAATTCATTCCCAGTGTGACATTCTTGGCCTTTTCGCTTCTGATTCTTCAGATTCCATTTACATTACACCATGAACAACAAAAGTTTAATTACCAAATATGCAGTGACATTTTCTAAATCCATATCTCAACCCTAAAGTTTTGGATCTCACCTTTTGAACTTCCTCCTAGGAATCTCCATTACAATATGTCCAAATCAGTAACAATCTTTCTAATAAACTTTTTATTTTTCCTCCACAACTCCCTAATGAGTTAATGTCCAGAAAAGCCACCCACTGCCCAAGCTTGTAATCTGGATTTCTATACATTCTCATGTTCACACTTCTATTGTACTATGTCAATTTATCAATACTTGATGATCCTATCCCACACTACTATGCTTTATACCTCTTTCTTTTGCACATTTCAGAGGATATCTTTTATGTCTTTATTTTTCTGAGTTTTTACACACTAATTTCTTCATTTGATACCTTTCAGCATTCTCCATTTTTGACTTTGAACAGATTTGGCATAAGCAGCTCTGTGATCTTCATGAGATGACATTAATTTCCAGTTCAGAATTTATTCCTCCTTGACATCAAGAGGAATATAAATAACCACCTATGACCTACAAACACTTCTTGAGATTCAAATTGGTCCAGCTTCATATCAAAACTTTTTTATGTCCACTCCAGGTATACTGAGGCTTGTTGTTTCCCAAACATGTCATGTTACACCTTGCTTTTATTCCCTTGTAGGTGTGCCTATCTCTAACTGTAACACTGTCTCCCACTTGATTTTATGTTGAATTCTCACACATGTTCTAATTGTTCCTCAAGTCCTTCTGATGCTTCAGTAGGTACATTTAGACAATGCTTCCAGGCTCTTACTCCACTCATGGATAATTCCTTATCTCTCTACTCTACTGTAGAAAGTGGTTAGTTTCTATTGTTTACATAGTTAATGCTAAAAATGAAAACAATATCAAATATATATATAATATTGCATTATGTTATTGGTTATGCTCAGTTTTTGAACAAGTAAAAATGAAGTAGACAAAATGATATTTCCTGACAGAAATAAAATGAGAATAAGTGAATATGTATGAGATAATATCCTGATATTTGTGCAATAAAGATCAGCATTCATAAAAGTTAGAGTAAGGTTGGCAGATAGTGAAATGAAAATTAAATACAGGATGTTTTAAATTATCTGTGGTCTGCTGAAGAAAGTACATTAACAGAAATTTGAAATCCATAGGTATATTTGGAAAGACATATTCTTTCTGTTATCAACATTTTTGTGTTCACAGGAAGCTAATATAAAATAGAAATTCATATTCTCAACATTAACATTTATAATGAACTTAAATATAAAGAAACAAAATATTTAAAGAAAAAATCAAAACTTTGTTACTTGTTCTTGTTTTAAGTGCCCTATTATCCCTATTAGCTTAAGTCTATATAAATTAAGTCATAGTATAGCTACCTCATTTTTATGTAGTACTTGTAATATTTTGCTATATAGAAATATTTCTAAAATAATAATAAAATATTTATATGGAAGAACGTGATTTTTAAGTTTTATCATAAGAAAGGGGATCAATTATTGTGCTTGTCTGAATCTCATGATTACAAGTTATATTTTTAAGAAGAGACTATATCCACTTAATATTTTGTTCTGTAAATTGGCTAATTGCTTCTTTACAAATATCTGGTGACAAATAATGTTACCATCTCTATTTTACAGATGATAAAATTTGGACATATAGATATTAAGTAATTTGGCTTAAATTCTATACTTATTAAAGTTTGAGAATTGGGCTGGGATAGTGGCTCAGTGGTAGAGTACTCGCCTAACATGGGTGGGATCCCAGTTCTCAGCACCACATAAAAAAATAAAGGCATTGTGTTGTGTCCGTCTACAAAAAAAAATAATTCATATTTTTTCTCTCTCTTTATCCATCCCTCCCTCCCTCCCCCCCTCCTTTTAAAAAAATTTTGAGAATAAACTCAAAATTGTTCTGATAATGACAGTTCATCATTGTGTTGTACTGGCTAACTATCTTTAATGTGAATACACAGGAAACATGTTCTCAATAAATTTATAATTTTCTTGAAGATTTAAAGATACACAAGAATTAATAAATTAATTAAAGATATATTTTATATAGTAGTCAACTTATGACCATAGTTAAAACTGTACACTCCACTGGTTAGAAAAGAGGCCTTAGAATACTTGAAAGTTAGCTGTTCTTGATCATTGGGTATGATTGTGAAAGACAGGAGAAATCAAAGCATTCCCAATAGAAGGAAGGCGTCTGAATGTATGCATTTAAAAATCTAAATGAGTATGCATTCGAAGGGGAAGAAAACAATCTTTTTTTATTGATTGTTCAAAACATTACAGAGCTCATGATATATCATCTTTCATACATTTGACTCAATTGGGTTTTGAACTCCCATTTCTACCCCAAATAAAGATTGCAGAATCACATCTGTTACATACTCACATTTTTACATAATGGCATATTAGTGTCTGTTGTATTCTGCTACCTTTCCTATCCCCTACTATCCCCCTTCCCCTCTCCTCCCCTCCCATCTTCCCTCTCTACCTCCTCTGCTGTTGTTCAATTCTCTCCCTTTTTTTCCCCCTCCCCCTTGCCCCTCATAACCTCTTCTGGAATCTCCTTGATGGGTGGTGGAAAGGGTTCCACTCTGGAGGGATGGGCTGGCTGAGAAATAAAAGCTAAGAAATTAGTACTACAAAAGAACCACAGGACAAAGAAAAATGTTTCAGAATTGGGTGCAAAGAAAGGAGCCCAAGCCTGGTTTATTTATATTGGAACAGATCAAAGGCATTCGATAGAAAGTTCTTAGCCCAAAGAGAATTAAGGTGGGGACAGATAGGCTGCTCCAGTCACACCTTTCTCCAGTGCTGTGCAGACATTTGGGGCAGAGCTGAGAGGGAGTTCACGTGTACCAGGCCATCTTGACAGTGGGATTGTCGCTGTAAGTTCCCAAATACCAGACCTTCCCCCTCTCTGGCTTCAACGCTGAAAAGGTCCACACACATTTCACAGGTGGCTTTCTGCATTTATACAGTGAGGAAATTACTGAAATTTCTCATAGAGTCTGCAAGTTATTTCTGTTTTTTTCTTTTTAAATGCCAATAGAATTGAAATAAAGCATCAGTTTACAAATTATTCTGAAAGAATCATATGCCAAATTTAAGATTAATGAATTCCCTCAGGATAGAAATTGCTGAAAAGATTAATAATGAGAATGAAAAAAAAATAGTAGTATCAGATCAAAAGAAGGTTCAAGGCATAATTTGTAACATGTGGTTTTGTGATATGTATCAGGTGGCTTACCAAAAGTATGCTATTTTGATTTTATTTATCTCCTCCAATGTCCCAGATGATCCCCAATCATCACTTGAGTTCTGAGTAATGAAATATGATAGAACAATTTCTCAGATGCCACCACTGACACTGAATGAAAGTCCTTGATATTTAGTAATAGATGATGTTTCTAAATAGTATGTTATTAGTAATAGAACATTTTATGGACTCAAAATACCACTGATGGACCAATAAGCTAATAAGCCATGTATGCACAGTATTTAGTCACACTCTTTCCTGGTCAAATGATATAGATCAAATGAACATAACTGCAGGTGTTTGAGGTTAATATCGTTAACCCTTCCCCTAATAAGCCTCCCCTTGGTGGAGGAAATGGAAATGCAATTAATGATACATTAACAGTAAAAGTTTTTATTTTGTAGTTCCTCTGTAATCCTTCACCAGAAAGGATTCAAGCATTCCTGCTGGTGACTGCTCTGTAATTATTTCTTTTATAGAAATATAATGAGATTGTATTTTGAATAAGTTCTACCATTTTATAGATGGAGTCTAAAAGCATTGTTTTGCTAAGCATTAGTATGCCTAAAGTATAGGAAAGTGGTAATGATATCCTGGTTTTATAAAAGACTGTGAAGTATAATATTAAATATATCCTAAAATTATAAGAAGTCAATTGATTCTCCCAAAGAAAAGGCTTAAATCAGTAATTGACCCAGTGTACAGTTTTCATATGCCCTGAAACACATGCTTTTATTTCTAGGAAGAGTCACAATGTGGAGAATACAATGATCTCTGGTGTCTGTGATGTCACACTTAGCTCATTTCTTCAGGTGGTACCTAATCTGTTCATTTTCCATCTTCTGTGGACATACATTCTCTTCCAATTGGACATCATTAGAAGTGAGATTTCTCTGGCTCCCATCTTTCAGTAAGCTGTCCACTGACTATCACCACATAAGTGCCAATGATTTCTCAATACATTTAGCCAACACCTATTTTTTGTTCTTTTTTTGATACCAGGAATTGAATCCAATGGTACTCAATCACTGAGCCACATCCCCAGCCCGTTTCTTATTTTCTATTTTGAGACAGGGTCTTGCTAAGTTGCCTAGGGCCTCACTAAGTTGCTGAGGCTAGTTTTGAACTTATAATCCTCCTGTCTCAACTCCCAGAGCCCCAAACCTGTATTAGAGCAAATATTGTATCCTTCATGTTCTTATTGAATGTCTCCACAGGAAATCAAACACAACAATTAAACATGATTCTCATATGAATTTTCTCTAAAACCTGATTTCTGCTGATCTCTACGTAGAACAAGGCCTCAACATATATACTGTTCTAAGAACTGTAAACCAGTGTCACCATTAATATTTTTCATTCTATTCTTCCATACCAATTAATTACCAATTCATGTTGTCTTTGTTTCATTTTCAGAAAAAGGTTTCTCTCAATAAAGGAAGTTGAAGCTCATTTTATTTGGGAAGAAAGACCAAGAACCTATGAGGGAGGGAAGAAGGAAGTGATACAGGAAGGGAGAAAAGGCAGTAACATAAGTATTTTGGGGGAAATGACTGCTACAACCAATGGGGATTCATATCCTCTGAGGAGCTTTTGAAAGGCTGCATAATATACATTCCAAATTATCCTTCCTTTCTAAGGGAGGAAGAGTTGGGGCTTTTTTTTTCACCATGATTTTTTCCATCTGAAGATCCCTTCTAGAACATTACCTGTTCAGATCTTTGCAACTGCTCATGTAAAGGGGCAAATCATGCTCCCAAGTGGCAGGAGAGCATTCTCAAGGAAGGGTGCCCTTAGCAGTCTGGAACGCAGTACTTATGTGGCTTCTGGATGGATATGGGCTAAGTAACAAAAGCATCTGTTAACCTTTGTCAATTTATGGTGAACATTTCTGTATGCTCACCTTCATCCTCAAAATCTCTTATTCCCTCATTTTCAGATGCTTCCTTTACTTGTATTCTCAAATCCATTCCAAGTACACTGGTCTTTTCCAAACCATATCTGCAATTACATTGTACCCCACCTGCTGAAAACCATTTGGTCAATTTGCATTTCCCCCAGAACAAAGAGCAGAGATTAAACTGTTCATATTTCACATAAGCTTCTGTTCTGTCTGGTTTCTGCTGCTCCCATCTCATTTTTTTTTTTTGCACTGTTACCATGATTTTTTTTAAAATATATTTTTTTAGGTATAGTTGAACAGAGTACGTTTATTTTATTTTTATGTGGTGCTGAGGCTCCAACCCAGTGTCCTGCATATGCTTTCTGAGCCCTCTACTACTAAGCCACAACCCGAACCCTGATTTTTTTTTAATATTCTATTCATATTGGCCTTTAAAAAAATTAAGACCCTGAATCTGCCATGTACCATCTGTTATGTTTCGATTTGAGGTGTTTCCTAAAAGCTCATTCATGTATGAGACAATCCAAGAATGTTGAGTGGTGAAATTGTACAAGAGCTATAACGTAATTAGTGGATTGATCCACTTGACTAGATTAACTGAGTTGTAACTATACAAAGGTAGGATGTGGCTGGGGAATGTAGGTCACTGGGGACTTGACTTTGGGGTTTTTATTTTGTATCTGGTGAGCAGAGCTTTCTCTCTCTACTTTCTGGCTGTCATGTCCTGAGCTGCTTTCCTCTGCAAGGCTCTTCTGCCATGTTCTGCCTCACCTTGGGCCCAGAGTTAGGGAGACAGCCAACCATGGATTGAACTTCCGAAACCATGAGCAACTCCTCTAAGTTGCTCTTATTGGGTGTTTTGGTCACAGTGACTAAAGGATGACTAAAACACCAGTGTGTGGAGTACTCTTGACTATTACAGAAAATTTTCTGATGTACTTTGGGCAATCTCTTTACCCAATTGTTATTTGGTTTACTTATTTTCCTCCTCAAGCTTTCAAATATGTACAGCACATCAAAATATTATCATCATAATTTTGGCAGTCCTTATTTTCTAATAAATATGAAAATAGTGCTTAGATAGCCTAGTAGCTTAGTGACTGGGCATTGCTGTTTGTATTTTGGCAATGAACCTAGTGACCCTTTCGCAGGAGATCTTCTCACAGTGTTAACATATTGGTTCATTTACTTCATTGTACAATCAGATATTATAATTATGCAGTAGCTTGTGTAAGTACTTTAGTAAGTGTTTTTCATTATTACTTCTGCTGTTTACTAACAACAACAACAAAAAAATGAAATTGGTTAAGGTTTAGGTGTCTGTAGTCCTTAGTACAAATCTGAATACCAGGAATAGCAACCATGTACTTTATAAGATTATTGTGAGGATGAATTAAATTATTAAACTTAAATAATTATGTACAATTTAGATTATCATATTTAATTTAGATTAGTATATGCAATTTCCTTTCCCACAGTGCCCAGCATAGGTATTATATATGATCATCATAACCATTATCCTCTTCATCATTTCAGCATCTCCCAAGTGTCTCTTCTAACACAAATAGTTCCTATTCTTATCTCCATCTGGTTACTGAACAGAAAGAAAAATAAATCTCTTATCACACACACAAAAAAAATTAAAACAGCATAGAGTGAATCATGTGCTTGGAAACATTTTTCAGAATTTTTGATTATTTACCAACTGCAAAATGGAAATCATTGGTGATGGCATGCTGGCATATCACCTGGTACAAAAGCACTGTTGCAAGTAAAACAAAAGATAAACAATAGACTTAATTGTGCTCTGCTAACAAGCACATTAGAGCGTAGAAACTGTCTCAATTGTTCAAACAGAAATTGTATAGAAAAGTATGAATCTAATTAAGACTTGAAAGCATACTGAAAATTGACACTGTGTCAAGAAGCATCTTGTAGAGGATTCAGCTTTAAGTTATTTATCCAATTAAGGAAATAATCACTGGTGCATTACAAAGAATGGTATTTGAGTCTTCATTTTTTATTTTACTCCTTATTTCTTTTTATAAAAAAAATAAACCTGGCATTATGAATTCCCTCCACCCTCTGCTTAAGTATGTCAAGTCTCTGTTAAGCTCAAATAAGCCTAAATACAGTGAGGATTACAGAGGAATTTTGCTTTTTATCCCATTTTAAAATGTCAAATGCATTTTCCTCAACAGCACTTTATTAGCATAAACATCCTGGCTCCTTTTGTTGTTGCTAATGTTTAGTTGTGTTTTAATCTTTAATACTGAGTTTACAATCTATAGCTTGTTAGAAACTAAACTGATGCACTTTACCTGGAAGAAAGAACCTGAATAATTTTCTTAAATATATTCTCTCCTTCCCATTAATTTATATTACATATTTGAAAGTATTTCCTCCATTAACTATTTAGAATTACTTCATATTCTTTGTATTTTCCTTGATTATACTGCCTTTTGCAAATATGTTGTTCATTGAATAAGGACATATTTAAAAACATGTTTGATTTTGAAAGAAAATTGATTAATATGCTAAATTCAAAACAAAATATTAAGAGAATTTATTATAAAGAGTTATTTCTCTAAAATGTTGTGAACTTATACATAGTAAAATAACTTTAAGTCTTTTATTACTACTAAAAATGATATTCTTATTAACATCAGATGATTCTGTTACATTTTTAACCATATACAACTTCAAAAATGATAATAATATGGTGGAAGTTCAATGTATTTGATTGAAACTTATATTTAAAAATGTAACAATATTGCTGATTTGGAAAACACATTAATTTAAGATTTTGATGAAAAGTAACATTGAGTAGTTGTCCTCATATATGAAAATTTTATTAAATTATTCTCAGCTATCGTTTTCCAAATTGTTGCTTATGTATCTAAATTAAAACAATTCTAGAAGCTTTATTTCCAGAAGATTCTGTTTCCTAATTTGCTATTTGTAGAGAGTGCTTATGAATTCCCAATTGCGAAGAGCATCATTTTTAACTACAATGATCTGTATAACCTACTTTTAGACTTTCAAATTAAAATATCTTATACAATGATGCATTTATGATATTGTACCATTTTTTTTCCTCCCATTATATTTCCAAATATTTCTCCTGAAATATTTAATTCTCATATGGCACTTACAGTTTTAGCCATGCATTTAATTCCTAGATCATTTCCATCAATGTTTATATGTTGAACTTTTATCCTATTATATGTTGTATAATTGCTACCATTAGATTATTTCCCAAAGGTTTACTTTTCAGACTCATAGAGTGTTTCAATGTCATATTATTTGCAAAATACACTTTTTTATGATGTAGAATTCAACTCTAGACTTTAGCCCAGGCTAATGAGTAATGACAACCCAGTAACATGACTTATAAAAATTTCACTTTAACATCTTATGACATCTAATTATCTTTTGACAATATTTTATTTCATTAAGTTTTACTTATAAATGATAATATTTATTTTTCCTTAATAGTAACTCATTATACTACTATATTTATATCTTTGGAATTCTCATTTTTAAAACAATTAGTTATAGCAACTAAATTATCCTTAATTAAGCCAAATATTTTTAAATGGTAATTGTTTCATTATAGGCAAATAGTTTGCCTTCCAATATTGCTAGAAAATTATACTAAGCACAAGACTTATACTTTTCATTAAAGATTAATTTCCAACGATTTTTTCAATAACTTACTGAAATATAATGTTGATGTCATATGTCCCTGATTAAAATAATTACCAATTATACTTTCATTTAATGCATCTTTACCTATTTTAAATTCCTTTCTCATAAAAATATGAATTTATAGACTCAATAATGGCATGCTTAAATTTCATTTCAAAATACTTCATACTGTACATTTCTTGTTTTTGTTAGGAAACATTACTCCATTGCCATACTGAAAGTTTTTTTAAGACATATCTTTTTTTTTACATTAAACAATATCAAAAACATCAAAGCAGTTAATAATGCCCAATGTCCAAATCAATTTATTGAGTTAAACTAAATGGGTTTATGTGCAATGAAATTTGATCCATCCATTAATTTTTAAAGTAATACAAAACTAAACTATATTTATTCCATGATGATCTTTATATGCATATGATATCAAAGGAAAGCATAAATACATAGCAGCTTCAACCAAACATAATTATTGAAAGGTAGCAATAAAATGTTATAATATATCAATGAATCATAACCCCAGGTTAGATGATTTCAGATCCTGAAAAGAAAACCTATGATGTATTTCAAAATTTAGATTTTAGAATATAGTAATAAATTATTCAGTTGATAATTCAGTCAGTTAAAAGGACTTATTAGGAGTAGAACAGAGGTTTCCCTGCAAAAGACAATACCTCCTTTAGAGTTCATTTTCAGCTCTTGCTTCAAAGTTCTAAGCTACTTTCCTGAAGATCTGCCCTATAAAGTTTAGATTTGTGTAGCTATTTCCCACAACTGTCACCAAATCCTTCTGAAAGATTGCTCGATTCATGTACCCTACTGGCTTTGTTTCTCTGGTGGAACCCTGACTGATTCATATACTCTTTTAAAGTTTTGTAAATATCTAACAGTAGCAAAAGAAAATGCTTCTAGATATAGACCCACTAGAATACTCTTCATGCCTTTAACATCATCAAAGTTCTAGGAATTCAACAATAAGCAAATAAAAATTCTAATAAGTTAAACACATCTACTATGATACAACTGAAAATTAGAAACTCTTAGCATTTCATTCTGGATTTTATTTAAAAAATTAAGATGATATCCATATATTTTCATAATAATTTTTTAAAATAAGCATATAATACAATGTATACTATGTGTACAGGATTATTCCTGGATGGATTTTAAATTTAAATCATGCATATATATGACATATATGGGTGATATTATGCAAAAAAATTAAAATATGCTAAAAGAAATAAAAGGGGCTTCTGAGATAGCATGTACTCTCTTATGAGGGCACGTTTCAAATAGCATTGAGGTCATATCACAAGGGATTCAATCATTTCTGACAATCCCTTCAACAGGGAGGATTATGGGCTGACATCTCATTATTGAAGTACTGAAACATGAATAATTTGTCCTATGCTGATGACCAGGAGATACTGAAACCCATATAGTTATGAGGTCATTGCTCTAAAGAATAAACTCTAAAAATATTTCCAAAGAACTATGGGAAAGGAATGTTAATGAAAACTGCATGATTGTATCTACATCATATAACTTACAAGTATTCATTGGATTTTGTTTATTAAATTGATTATGATCATCAGCTGATACTCTCCTTTAAAAAATAAAAGGATATTTTATAAACTGTTCTGTTTGTCTAGATTTCAAGTTTCCTAAGCCATTAAATGAAAAAAATTAAAGATCATAATATTGAATGTATACTTTTAAATTAATGATTAATGATATAATCTTTATTGGAATTAAAAATATGCATATACTTTTTCAGTTTTTTACTTTTATAATATGGAATGAAGACAAAGAATAATTTCATATTCAGTGACTAACTGCATTTGAAGTGTAGCATATGAAATAAAGTAAATATATTTTGCTTGTTTTATGAATAGTATTAATAAAGGAAATCTTGTTTTCCAAGAATATGTGGTACCATTCATATTTAAAACAAAGAAAATGAAAAAGAATTTTAAAAAGAAAAAAATGTAATCAGCTTTGTGATGATCTTAGAACAGTTTTTATCAAAAGATTATTAGAGTTTTATAATCAGATTATTAGTAATAGGATATATAAATCTATCTGCATTCTTAAAGCTAAGAGAGCAGAGATATAGTGAGACAGTTGTGGTAATTATGTAAGTTACTATAAAGTACTCTGTTTTGCAGGGAGAGACTGAGTGAATCTAAGACTCATTTTGATATTTTATTCAAACAACTGCATGACTATCAATATTGGAAAAGTATAATTTGCCCCCAAATTTGAGACATTATTTATTTTAAAAGGGACATACAGTGTTTTATTAATATGTAGAATTATAAAATGACTTTGTAGACAGTTTATAAAATATTTAGCAGTATTTTCTTAATTTCAAATTATAGTAGCAAATGAATAACATGGAAATAGAAATGAAGTAACTAAAAATAAGATTTGTTGGCATAGGATTGTGTGAAATTTATGTATGTATATGTGTGTTTATATATTCAAACATAAGAATATTATGATTCTTAAAAGTGCCAATGACTTCCCCTAATTTCACTTACTTAGAACATTTTAGATTTTATGTCATTTCTTATAATGATTTATTTTGAAAATTTATCTGAAACAAAAATTTCTCCAAAAACCATAAGAAGGTCATATATATTCATAGAGTTGATGACTTTAAGGTCTATTTACTTATTTTCACAGAAACAAAAAAAAAGTTACTTTGTAGAGACTGTAAAGTAAAACTACTGTTTACTGACTTTCTCTGATTTCCTCAAAAATTGTTGATATGAAAACACAAATAAAAACATAGACGTAAAGGAAATACTGTTATGAGGGCAGTCAGGAAATAATACATATTTTGATACCTATGTAAAGAAAACAGTATGTTTTGCTTTTAAAGAATTCAGATGTTTAGTTTCTCAGCATATTCACATTTCTCATCTATATTCAAAATTAAGAAAGTCACACTCTTGCTAGAAGAAAATTATAAAGTGATTTAAAATATAAGAAACATAACGGATTTCATGACATTCTGAAGACATCAAGGGAACCAAACTCTGATATTCTCTGTTTTATGCAAAAGCATACAAGATTCTAGTGGTTTAAAAAAAAAAAAAGCTTGTCCACCAATAGTTAAAGTCATCTGCACATAGATAAGCAGGCACTCTGTCTTGGCTCAGGCAGCAAATGATGACAGGGCACAGACATATTTCTAAACACACAGGTAATTTATCAGTCTTGCTGAGAACTTCCCCACAAAGGTCAGAACTGGTAAACTAAAGAAGAGGGTGACCAAGAACGTGACTGAGGATGGCTTGATCACATTTTTTTCTGTAGCCTCTGAGTGCAATGCAGATAAAGCGGATACAGATCTTTTGCCAATCTGTAATTCCACATGGAGTATGATTAACGGTGAAATTTTCATTTTACTTTAATTATTATATAGTTTTACTGAATATAAAACACACTTGTGATACTAGGTATTTCCTTATAGTATAAAGTTAATTAGAAAAAGAACAAGTCTACAGTTAATCTAATGAATTCCAAGTCTGGGAAGAGAGAAATCCTAAAGAGTTTTAATGATTTAAAGAATTGTTTGCTCAAAAACTTTGTATATAGAAAGGTTTTGCAAATATCTATGGGTAGACAGCATCTGAGATAAATGAAGGAAGTGAACTATGGAAAATTTTTTTTCTCCTTGGCTACTTTTCTAAAATAGAGTTTACTTGACTCCATCTGTAGGGTAATTTTAAAACCAGTATTCCTAAACCATATTTTGAAAGATGATCCTTTAAAAACTCTTTATTTTTTTCCATTTCAGTTTCTTTAAAGTGTGGTGGTCATGCAATTTAAATTTGTGTTAAAATATGAAGTGCAATTCAGATTCATATCTTCAGCACAATTCAAAATACAGTGTTAAATCAATATTTTAAAAAATCTATTGTACTTTTCCCCTTCTCTCCATATTATAAACATTCTTTCTCCTTTTGAGTTTTCCAGGCCTACTGCTATTATATCCTAGTTTTTCCTTTATCACCCATCACTCACACTATCACCCATCCTATGTTGTATCTTCCCTAAATCAAAAGGGAGACAGTAAAACATCCTGTGCCTCAATGCTGCCTTGTGAACCTACCCAAGTTAAGGGAACAATGAGAACACGCCTGACCAGAAAGTCTAGGTACATGATATTTTGAAGGACTCTGTCTCTTGTATATTCTTTGGAACTAGGTCAAGTTAGTGTTGTCGGTAGAGAGCAACTTATATGTATGCCAGGACAGTTGATCCTTGGGTTTCTGGTCATAGACGCAAACAAAACAAGCTAATGATGATGATGTCACTGCTTTTGCAGCCTAACAATGTTAGGATCTGAGAATAAGAGTAGAAATAAGGGCACTGTAGAAAACATGTGTGTCACTCATCCAGCCTACTGCTACTAGATAAAACACAGAGGGAAAGGAAGCACTACAAGGTCCAACATGATGAAGGACAAACGTGTTATCTCCCAGCCTCTCCCCACTGAACTCTTGGAGCAATCATTTATCTCTCATAAGCTTCCCCCCAGTAAATTCATGTCTTCCATTATGTCTCTGGATACTTTCTTTGACTTTCCTGTAACCTATCCTCTGCCCTGGCACTAATGGGCTGTGGATAAGAATGTGTCTTATCTATAAAAGCTTCTGTTGTCAAATACCAATGAATTTTTAATCACCAGAGATAACACTTTCCTTAGTCATTGACAACTCTTAGTGTATATTAACAGGGACAACTGCACAGTTTGACACTCACTCGAAATATTCATTTTACAAATGAGTTTTCAAGATAACCATAGCATTTTATCAAACGTTCAGTTTTTGTGAAAACTAAATTGTCCGATGTTTGAATTAAGGTGCTTTGGTGTGAAGAAATTTAACCTGTTCTTTCTCTCATGGTTTCTCAGAATCTTTCTTAGTACTAACATGTCTTACCTCCTATAGGAAACATATAACATCTGCTTTCTTTACATTAGTTTGATGCTAATCCTGCCTTTGGAACTCTTAGAAGTTTTATTTTCAAGTAAATGTTTAGGAATTCTGCTTAGTACAACCAGAGTTGCTTGTTTTTTTTAATTTTATCAATTATTTTACTCTTTCATATTTTTCTCTCTTGGTCCCAAGCTTTCTCTTCAAATGTAAATATTACAGAACTCATTCATCTTCTTGGCTTGGAGTTAATGTATAGTTAGCAATTCCTAAAACATTATTTTTGACAATTGTTGAAATGTATTGCTGCATTTTAGTGTTACATCTTCATAGTAATATATTGCAACCCACATATTACCAAAATAATTATTTTTCTCTAAAATCATTTCCTCAATTCAATTTTTTCAATTGAAAATATTAATAATCAATTTCAATGGGAAAAAACTATTTAAGTATTTGTAGAATGTATGTTCTAGTTCAAGTTCAAAAGTAGAGAACATGACAGATTTACCATATTAATTTTCAGTCAAACATCTCACTGTTATGTTTACAAATATGAAATTTTGAACATAATAACCGAACCCACTTTCTTCCTTTTTTTTAATCTCTTATCCACTGTTTATATTTTCACCTTCACCCTATCCACTGTTTATATTTTCACCTTCACCTTCATCATATCAAAAAATGATATGATCTTCATATCATTTTCTTTTTCATATTTCTACATTGTATTATTTTTGACTTGAATCCTCATAATATATTATCACTGTATAGTTCAACTTAGTAACATACATTTAGATTTATTTCATATCTCAAAATTTTTTTTTCTCATGCTTAGGAGAACACAATCCTTCTACCTAATATTAATTCTCCTCTTTTCATTTGTTAAATTCCTTGTTTAAAAAAATAGTGTGTAGAATTCTCTCTAGGAAAGTCTTCAACATCTCTCCCTTCCTACCATCCAATAGAAGACAGCATTTCCATATTTTCATTCTTTCCATACTGATATTTCAAAATCAAATTCAATCTCACCTTTGCTCTTTTGAATATAATCTTTCTACTCTAGTGGATTTTAATTTTTTTTTAATCTTTTTCATCTGGAAGATCTTTTTTATTCTCACTCTAAAATGCCTACTATAGATTGCTAGTTATTTTTTAAACATTTAATTGCAGTATAGTTGGCATGCAATAAATAGAATTTTAAATAGGTTTTAATATATGATTGTAACTGAAACTATTAGCATAATATAAATAATGAAAATATACATCATTATGAAACATTTCCCTTGTTTCTTTATATCCCCCACCCTTCTGCTCCTTCATGTACCCCATAGTCATAAATCTACTTTCTATTATTTTAATTTCCTAGAACTTTATGTCACTGGAAAGATAACTTATGGGCTATTTTTATCTAGCTTCTTTGGCTCAGATGATCCTTTTTTATTGGTTAATAACATTGATTATATCTTCACTTGTTGATTGGCATTTTAGTTATTTCCAGTTTGGGATATTATAAATAAAGCTACTATGAACATGTATACAAGTGATTTTACACATATTATTTTCTAACTCTTAGTCAAGCATCCAAGAGAAATGATGAATCATTTGGTAGATACATGTTTAAATTCAAAACAATTTTCAAATGGTTTTCCTAAATGATTGTACCATTTTGCATGCCCAATGGCAATGCAGTAATGTTCTGTTTTCTCTACATCCTTGCCAACACTTAGTTTGATCCATTTTAACATTTCACACATTCTAATAGGCAAGTATTATTTTCTCGTTATGGATTTTATTTGTTTTTACCTAGTGAATGATGATACTGAACTTCATTTTGTATACTTCATTGGCATCCATACAGAATCTTTTCTGAAAGCTCTCTTTCAACTATTTTTATTTTTTATTTTTATTTTTTGGAAAGGTAATAGTTTAAAAAGTAGACTCCACATTCCATTTCTTTTAGATTTTGCCTATTCTCCTTTTATTTTGCCAGGGATATAGACATATTTCCTGGATATTCAGTCAGAACCTTACACTAGGGAATAAAATCTGATAGTCTGAAAAATAAAAATGGAATTACTTGGATCCCCAATGACATTACTGAGCCACCTAACTTTTGTCTAAAGCTAATTGGCTGCCATCATTCTATAGGAAAATAAAAAATAAATGAAAACTCCTTACATAAGTAACTGCTGTAGTGTTTTGTGTTACTTGTAGATGAATGAACGAGGCAGTTTAAAAGTAAAATAAAAATATTCTCTGTGTTTGTGCTGTAATTACTCTTTGATTTTAATTAAACATATGATTTCTTTTATTGTTATTGGGCTTTTATTTATCTTCACTAAAGTCATAAGTTCATCAAATAGGGAGTTTCTCAGCTGACAAAATTTTCTTAACTCTGGGTAATTATTGTTTCTTTGATATCTATACCCAAATGGTAAGGATGATTCTTCAATAGCTATTTCTCCATCATATGTCTTTGAGTATCTGATTATAGTTGATCAGTGTTAGGTATAAATTTCCTCACTATTAAAGTATTTTCACCTAGGTTTTGTGGTCTTTCTAGCCCAATGGCATCACTATTTATTTATCTCATTTCAAACTCTGCATTTCATTGTTCAGTAGTCTTGAGTTTTGTGATAAAACATATTTCTCCCATATTCAGTCATCTTGTCTAAATAAGAGAAAAATCAGTGTTTAGTGGACAAAAGATTGAAGTAATGACCTAAACTGAAGTCTAGATATAGGAAAACAAAAGGAGAATTCTTTGGTTTTCAAGATTTGTGTTGCTCAGGGTGGATTGTGATTTGCAGGGTTAGTATATCAGGGTGGTAGTTGGAAAGACAGGTTCCCAGACCCAAGGTAGACCTGTAGGATTAGAAGATGCAATTTTGCTAATCTTCCTTGTGAACTGTATGCTTATTAAAATAAATCTAATTAAATAAAATGAGCATTTAGAAAACACTACTCTGAAGCATATTGGTCTTTGTTTCAGTTTATATTGGAACTCTGGTTTTATCCCTTCCCAGCATTCTTTAAACCAACTCTATATTTTTATAATAAACATTCTTCTTCCTTTCAGCAGGTATGTGTGCTTTCTTATAACTTATAAATAAAAATAATAGATGAAAAAACCCTCCCCTCCCCAAGTTTTTGTTTTTCTAAGTTAACCTCTGTAAATTTTTATTACTTAAAATTTAAAAAAAAGACATTAGTAATTCAGTTGATCAAAAAAAATTCTTTTAAGGCTGCAACATAAACCTCGAAATTGGGAAGCGCTAGCTGTAAATATCAGTGATGATGACAGATGTTATAAATTGATTCTGACTTTAAAAACATCTGCAGATTAATTTGATTCTTTGATCCATACTTGGGCATTTCAGTTAATGTGGATTATCCATAACTAGGTGACTTTTAAGTTCCTGAAGGATTCAGATAAAATTAATGTAAGATTTTTGCTGAAATGTCACTTTAGAAGACCAAGTAGTCATAAGTATACACATTATTGTCCTGGCAATCAGTAGGAATGAACGCTACTTCCATAAGAGCAAAATAACTACTAAATTTTGAAATAAAAATTAAGTAGCAATAAAAATTTCTAAAATCTAATGGAAGAGCATAAGGGGATATCAGTGCTCTCAAAGAAAATGAAGTGTTTTTTGAGTGAATTGAATTACCTTTCATTAATCCAAGCACAAAAAATCTGAGATGCACAGCAAGATCTATGTAAATAGAATACAACTTTTGCATAGCAAATTACTTAACGCTCTTCTAGAGCTTTGCAATAAAAAAGTAATTGAAGCTAACTAAGTTATGTAGCTACATATAACAGATCTAAAATTGTGTGACAGCAATTTCTTATGATTTGCAAAATTTTACTTATTAGTTTGCTCTTTTTAAGGTAAATAACACAGATCATTTATAAGACATCAACCACATTCTTTCCACCAAGGGAAAAAATAAATCAGGATAGTGATTTTCAGTGTAAAAAAAAAGTTTTAAACATTTTTCTAGAGAAACACAATTTTTTTAAAAGTTAATTTTAGTGTATTGGTTTAGAATATACAGGCACTAGCAGAGTTATACAAGAAATAGCCAACTTTAAACTACAAACACTGTTGTGTGATTGTGTGTATACGTGTGTGTGAATGTGTCTGTGTGTGTTTAGGCAACATATAATGTATCACTAGAAATATTTCCAAGGTACTTTCTATAAATCACTGATTTGGGGTGTCTGAACAATGGGTTAGTGTTTAGTAATAGAAATGTAGAAAACATCATCTTGAAGCGCTTGTTCTCAAAACTTGTGAAATAGTAAAGTAGAAGAGTACATCATCCAAACACCCTGGGCATGCTTGATCTTTACAAAATAATGGGAACAATAAAAATATCAGTGGTATGCTAAGATTTAGGGATATAGGGAGGGATGAATATGGGAAGCATGGAGTTCTTTTCAGGATGATATCATATTGTACTATAATGACAGGTACCTGTTATTCTGCATTTGTCCAAACCAATGGAATGTACCACACCAAGAGTGAACTACATATTAAAAACCTGAATTTTGGGTGATTATGTTATATAGGATCATCAATTATAACAAAAATTACTAACTTTGTTGGGGATGTTTATAATGGGAAAGTCTATGCATGTGTTGGGGCAATGGGGAAGCTCTATACCTTTATACTAAAGACCAAAAATTACTATAAAAAGTATATTTTAAATATACCAAACTAAATGATATTTTGGTAGTTTTTTTCTTCCATGATGAAGAACATTAATTTTACCTATATCTTCAGAAAATCTTTAAAAATTAATTTCAGGCAGTTGTGAATCTCAATGTGAAAAAATATAAGAACACAGGAAAATAACCTTATGATTTGGAGATCATGAGACTTGTGTCTTTTGGGAAAGTCATGAAAAGATGTTTGATTTTGGTAATACACTTTATTACATGTGTATTTGATATCACTAATATGTAACCTTTATAATTTCCTTTTTCTGATATTCTTTGGGTTTTACTTCCTTTGTCATTACAATTTGGGGAAATGTGTGATTTGATCACTAGAGTTCATATTTCTTCTTTTCTGAGAATTTTCAGTCGTATCTTTATAATATTATAGCCATATCCTTCCAATTTTGATGTAATATTTTAATGTGTATTTGGTCCAAAACAGTTTTGAAAATTTAAATTCAAATTCAACTTTTTTCTTGCCCTACATTTTATTTCTTAATTTAAAAGCATGTATATGCATTATTGTTATTTTTGTTACTGACTTTAGATTAATATTATGAGACTATATACTATATGATGAAGCTTTTACATTTTCTGAAATTTTCTTTTTAGATCAATACAATTTCCACGCATGTTCTGTATTTTAAAAGAATATGCAATCTAAAATTTTTGAAAGAGCACTCTATATTTTTGCACTAGGCTAAAAAATTTAAATTACATTGGATTAAATACTTTATACTCATGTTTTAGTTTATCTGTTTAACAGTTGCTAAGTGAAGATGTTTTAAAAATTGTCCACTGTGACTATATTTTAATTATTCTCTATGAAAGACTTTAATATTCATAAATGAGGTAAGAATCCAATGATTATTCTGTACTTTGGGGACTTTATTGTTACTTAACATCTTTTTTGAGTCAAAAAATAACCTGATTCATCAGGGTTTTTCTTTCTGACCTAATTACCCCTGAAAAGAACCATCTTCAAATATTATTGCACTGGAGGTTAGGTTTCAGCATATAGATCTGGTGGGCTATAAATATTCAGTCTATTGGAATATGAAATTTTATTTGGGACCCTATAACATATTGAATATAATAAATTTGACAATATTCGCTCTATAGTGGTGGGTGGGAGCCATTCTACATAGGAATAAGTTAATACTAGGTATTAACGTAGATCTATAAAAAAACAAATAGCAGTTTTTATTTAAATGTTGTTATGAACTGAATGCATTCTTTCCAAATTCTTATATTAATGCCTAATCATCAATATAATGGGATTTGAATGTGAAAACTTTTGGGGGTAATTATATCATGAGAGAAGAGCCCCCCAAGAATAGGATTAGTGTCTTAATAAAAGAGGCCTGAGGGAGTACATTTTCTTCTTCTGTCATGAGAAGACGTAGCAAGAAGTCACCATCTACCAAGCCTGAACTATGCCCTCATCAGACACTGACTCTGCCAAAGTCTTAATCTTGTACTTGCCTTTCTCCAGAACTATGATCAATAAATGTTTAACATTGAACAGCTCCATATATAGAATTTTTGTTATAGCCATCCAAACTAATTTACACAAAGATTAACATTAAAAAGCTTATAAATATTGGCTCTTCTTTTCTCTTTTACTTTCTTTAAGAGGCATAAAGTAAAATAATATTTAGAATAGTATTACAATATACTAATGAACATAAAAATATTTATAATAAATATCAATGAAAGCCTCATCTATGCAAGTTTAATATGCATAAAACCACTATAAGAAAAGTAGAGAAGAAATGAAGATATATAGGAGAAAAATATAAATATATCACTGCAATTAAATTTTTACAAATGTACGGTTGATTTTTGTAAGAAATGTAAGCAATAGGGAAAAGTTAGAAAAATCTAAAAATTATAATTTAAAAATGCTTAAAAAAATTAAAATGCAAAAATAAACTTAAGAAGGAACAAAGAAACCAAGTGACTGAATAAACCTTTCTAAAAGGCAAAAATAATCCATTAGAAAATTTACATCCAAATCTATACTGTCTGTGGAATAAACAAATGGAAATTCAAAGAATGGAACAAACCATAACATGTACCCCCAATCATAAAAAAAAAAATGTTACTACTGTTGAGTATCATACAACATAGATTTTAAAACAATACATTATTAAAGTTCAAAAATGACATTTCATAAAGATTAAAAGGTCAATCTATTATCAAAACTTAGCAATTATTTAGATACATACATTTAAAAATATGGTACCAAATTACATGGAACAAAAACTGAAAGCAATAAAGGGAGAAATTGTTAATTCAACAATAACAGTCAGAGATAGACATATACCACTTTTAATAGAAAACAGCTATAGAGAGTATCAACAAGAAAATGGGAGATTTGAACAACACTTTAAATACATAATTCTAACATTTTATCTAAGTGAAGCAGAATATATTTCTCCTCAGAGGTCCATGAATCTTTCCCCAAGGTAGACCACATGCAAGATATACCATTTACAACTAATCACATATTTAAAAAGTACAATTTGATAAATTCCCCAAAATAAATACATTCTAAAATTTAAATGGAATCTCAAGCAACTCTGAATAGTAGAAAGAATCATGAAAAGGAAGAAAAGAATGGAGGTATCACAATTGCAGGTTTTCACACTTAAAAAATGTTATAGTAATCAAGAGAATGGTATGAATAAAATTATAGATATATAAACCAATGGATTAGAATACAGAGTCCATAAATAAACTCTCCTATATATTGTAAAATTATGCTCAACAAGGGTACCAAGGTCATTGAAAAGACACATTTTTCAATTGATTGTTTTGGGAACTAATCAACAAATGAAAAATGAAGTTGGACTCCTACATTACACCACATACTGTAATGTATTAAAGACCTTCACATCAGACCTAAAACTATAAAGCTCTTAGAAGAAAACATAAGGAAAACTTCATATTATTTGACACCTATTGTTTGGATTACATGAAAGCCCCAGGCAAAAAGGAAAATAAAAATGCATTGAGCTTTATCAAATTTAAAATTTTTCATGCATCAGAAGACTCTATGAAGATAGTGAAAAGGAAAAACACAACATGAGACAAAAATATTGTGAACTGTATTACTATTATAGGGGTTAATATTACACAATTACATGAAGAACCCCTTCAACTCATGAAGAAAAGCTTACAATTCAGTTATAAAATGGGCTGAGGACTTGAATTAGACATTTCTCCAAAGAAGAAGTACAAATGACCAATGATTTCAGGAAAAGATTTTCAGCATCACTAATCATTAGGGAAATGAAAAAACAAAGTCAAAATGAGATTTCACTTCATGCTCAAGGTTATTATCAGAAAAAAGGAAATTATATATGTATAGGAGCCATTTGCCCTTAATCATTGTTTCCTTTACATGAGGACTTAACTACAATTTTTTAGCATATATAAGATTCAAGGAAATTATTTTTTTCTTTTGATTTACTGAGGCATTGTTTGATTTTAAAAATAAATTCTTTAACTGATAATGTTCATCTGTTTTGTTTAGATGATCAGAAAAATGTCAAGAATTACGTTTAGTATAGGTGTAGTATGTCTTATGCATTCCTTTCCCTAAAATTCCCCTTGTTTTCATTTTATTATTCAATAATGATGGAACTTTATTTTTGAAAAATATTTTTTTTATTTTATCTATATTTTATGAAAAATACATGTTTATTTGCAGTCTATCTCCCAAACCTTGTTCAATTCATTTCAAAACTGAACAAAGAATAAAATGTGCAATATTTTTCCAATTATTCATATGTTCTCTAAAAGTTCCTTGTACATAAGTTACAAAAAAACTCTTAAATATAAATTGAATTGATTTTTTGTGAAGATTACAATAAAGATGCAGATGAGTCAAAGAAATATAATAAAAGCAAGGAGCTATACTTTCCTTACACCAATGTTTATTGTACCGAATTGTGATATTAAAATGATGACAGATGTCCTCTTAATTATTTGTTTGGTTCCAAACACTTCAAAATGTCACACTTCTAAAGGAATTAAAAAAAAAAAAACTTGTTGACTATTTTCTAGATAGTAAGGTTAATGTTATTGTTTTAGCAATTATCACCATCAGACATCTGAAACAATGCTTCAAATATTTTAGATTTAAATTGTTTGAAGTTTCAGACAATATCAAAATAGAGTAAACCTAATAAGACTTGTGGCTTCTTCCTTTAAAAATTTCAAAATATATAGGTAATATAACCCTTTTTCAGTTCTTCACAACTTTGCAGGAGATTTTCTTAATGCCAAGAGAGTTAATGAAATTTTGAACAGATAGATTAAAGAAATGACATGCCCAATCAAAATTGCCCTTTTAATGATAAATTCCTTCAGCACTGAATTATACTTTAGGTTCCATAATTCTGATAATCTTAAGAAGACATTCATTTTAAATGTAATTATTTGATAAGATTAGAAATAAAATATTAATATGCATCTCAAATATATTTTCTTTTTATCATACAGTCTTAAAATGTTCCCTTTTCTTATATATTTGCAAAAAAATATTGAAAGTATCCTTTAGAACATAATGTTTGAAAACTCAGTAACTATTGTAAAACATGGGTGGCTCTTTGCATTTCGGAGTAACTATGAAATATTTTTCCAGTATAGTATTTTTATTAGGTATTATCCTGAAAAACATATATTTTCTTTTTCTTTACTCCCTTTGGAATGTTAAGCTCTTGTATCTTCATAAACTATTGTTTGTCAAATCTTAAGATATCTTAATTAGTGAAATTTTGAAAAAATGTAAAAAAAATTGTGTATCTTAGAATTAGGATCCCTAGGGGCTGGTATTGTAGTTCAGGGGATGAGCGCTTGCGTTGCATGAGTGAGGCTCTGGGTTCGATCTTTAGCACCACATAAATAAATAAATAAAGATATTGTGTCCATCTACAACTAAAAAAATATATTTTTTTTTAAAAAAAGAATTAGGATCCCTAGAATCAGCTCTTTTAGAATGATCTCGCAATAGTAATAACAATCTCTCTTTTTTATATGATAATAATGTCATTGTAGTGATTAGTTGTTATCCTTAAAGCTTTCAACATGTACTATACCATTGATATAAATTTAAAATATTATATGATCAAATCCTGAAATGTGATCCTATTCAGAAGTTCTAATTTAAAAACTAATTGAAGCAGTGAAAAAAGAGATTAAATTACTCAGTGGGCAAATTTTGTAATTTTTAAGTTTTAACTTTTAAAACTTGAATCAACTTGCCTTTATCCCACATTTTTATCTCCCTTAACATTATTAAAACATCAAAATTAAAACCTAAAGGGGAAAATAGAACTAGAGCAGAGAAGAACACGTAGTCACATTTATGGAATGAAAAGGAATAGCTGATTTGGGGGGGGAGATAGTAAAATGATAAGAGCTAATAAATATGAATTAATCTTAGAAATCTTCAATCCTATGTAAAAATACTATGTGGGCAATGGAGAGATTCCAAGTGGAACAGAAAAGAGCTCCTGGCTCAAGAAGCACAGGACATGTTAGAAGGACTCATTGTTGCTGGTGTTACTCCATACGATGATATAAATTACATTTGGGAACTGGGTGGCCAGGTGAACAGGTTGTGAGCTCTGGGGCTTGGTGGTTCACTAAAATTCCTGGTAGGGAGACACTGACCCAGAACAAGCTCAGCACATTTATTTTATAGGTTTTATCATTGTGAGAAAGTTTCTTCAAAACAAGCAGAACCAAGGTCATAGGTATGAGCAGCATAATTATGATTATCAGCTTGCACCCGTAACTTTCCACCCCTGGGCAGCTGGTGCCTGAACCTTAAGGTCAAAAACTGATAGTTCTGTGGCTGGTACAGAACCTCCTATTGAACAGGACATCAGTATCTTTAACAGGACATCAGGCAATCTTTAATCAGCACCTGGGCACAGAAAGTTCCCAGGAGTGGCGCCTCCTCTGTCCTAGGACAGCTCAAGGACCCTAATTCAGTCACTGCTTTTGATATCAGGATCCAGAACTGCACTGTATCTTTTGGACAGTTTTTGACACATCATTCATATTCACTACGTCTTAGGTTGCATCCTTGGGGGTGGTATGATCCTACCTTCTATGGAGGTTATAGGTTTTGGGTAAAGATCTGAAATAATATTCCTGAGACTCATGAAGGTTTGCTTTTAGGAATCTGAGTAAATTCTACCATAGGGGCTGGGGAATTTACTGAAAAAAATTATTTTGTAGAAGACTTTGGTTTTTTTATATTTATTTCTTAGGTTTTTTTTTTAGGTGGATACAATATCTTTATTTTATTTTATGTGGTATTTAATATAGAATCCAGTGCCCTGCACATGCCAGATGAGTGTGCTACCGCTTGAGCCACATCCCCAGCCCCAGACTTTGTGTTTTAAAGGGGATTAAAATGAATACCTTTGTTAGAGAAGCAGTTGAAGACTTCCTGTGAAAAGGGCTTGAAAGAAGGAAAGACTATGATGTAGGACAGTCACAGTAAGTTTGAGTATTGGGGGATATTCTAGAATATTCTAGAGGGATGTGGAAAGTGCATATGAGAAGGTTGATGCACCAGGAGAAAACTAAAATCATTATTTAATGTAGAAGGCAAATAACTGATTGTTTTAAATATTTAAATTTAATAATAAAATGTTTTTTTTTTTTAAAAAAAAAAAAGCATAGAGAAAGAATAAGACACTGAGTTTGGGTTTGTAAGATTGTGAGTGTACATCCAGCATCATGAGGAGAAGGAAATTGACTAACAGAGTTGTAGATGAAGAGAATTGGAAGCAGTATGAACAAAGCAAAGGTTATTTTCTAGGGGGTCTGGTCCCTTCTCCTTTTTCTGCTACCACCCTTCTCCCATTCAGTTCTGTACTAGCCATTTAACTGCTCTTGTTCCCATCTGACAGCCTCCTTACTAGTATTTTCATCACAAAAATTAGAGTGATCTGGTTAAATCTAACCCAGGTCATTTTGCTTATTTGCTATGCTTTGCCAGCTTCCCTAACATTCAGAGTAAAAGCCAAAACTCTTATACTGACCTACAAGTCTTCATACGATGTAGTACAAGACTGTATTACCTATTTGACTTTATGCCTATTCCCTAACTTGACCAGAATCGTGGATTTCATCAATTTTTCTGGAAAAAATTTAAGCAAAAAATTTAAGCAAGCTTCTTCATGGGGCCTCCAACTTTGTTTACTCTGACCACCTGGAGTACAATGGACACATGGTTCAACCCCTCTCTTCCCATAAAATGTCATTTAATGATAGACCTTTTCCTGGGCACTTTGTAATTCTCCTCCTCAACACCAACTCTCTCCAAATTTATTTTTGTCCTTCGTACTAATCTGAGTTTAATATAATTTTCATTTTCATATTATTTTGCTTACAATCCTTGTTGCCTACAAAATACAAGGTTAGTGAAAGCAGAGAACTTTGTTCTGTTCATGAATACATCTAACATGCCTGGTATCCTGTGGCACTCAGTAGGTAAACATGTGTCAGGTGACTAGAATGAACCCAGGAAGTGAAGGCTGTTGAGGAACACAAATAAAAGACTTAAAAAGCTACATTCTCTTTTCAAAGTTAAATGGTCTCATGAATGAATTTGCAACCCTACAGAAATAAATTCCTCATAAAATACTTTTAAGCAAGTATGAACTATCATTTTAATATAATGTCTAATTCTGTGCTAGACACTAGAACATCAAAAGGACTCTTTACCTCAGCTATTTTACAAAAATATGCAAATGTATTTTATTTAGGTAAATTTCTGAACTAAATAAATATGTCAAAAATAAAATCATTTCGTGAAAAATGTTTTTAAATATTTTGTAACATTAGGATGATAAGTGTTAAGAAAATGTGACCCAATTTTCAAAATACAAGTAAACTTGTTATCCAATAATCATCTGTCTCTGTCTACTTCTCTTACAACAAATGTCATACTCTTCCATTTTAACACAAAGATGTTCACAGCCTTGCAAATGTGAAGGAATTTCACCTTAGGTTAATAAAATTGTTGCTGGTTTAACTAGGAAGAATCATAATAATTTGTCAACTAATTTAATTACAACTTTAAATATTTTAAGTAGTTCAGAGTGAAAAAAAAATTGAAAGACATTTTTTAATTATAAAATATAAACAGGAATAAAAGTGAATATCATTCTAATTTACATAAAAATACAGACAGACATGGACTGTAATCACACTCTGGCTCATATCTGCAAATTTAAATTACAAAAAGTACATGGAAAATCAGATATACTGATTTATTATAATTTTAAAGAGACTTGTAACAAACACCAAGAAAGCCTGTATAAACGTAGCCCTGGAATACTCCAAAGGAAAAGAAGACTTACTTTTCTATTCACTCAAGTGTGAGTAATGGAGAGGGAAGCAAACTAAATAGTCTAAGTAGATGAGCAGCTCAGTGGAGCTTGCTCAGGGATGGGTGCTGCCGCATATAAGAAATATTGATCTTATTTTTCCTTCAGAAATCAGAGTAAATATGTTTTTTACATCCATGAGACATGTATTAAGAATAGAAATCAAAGCAAGTATATTTTTAAGCAGATTGTGCGCATGGGAATTTTTGCAAACGGACTAGGACTAAATATAATACAAGGGATTTGGCTTAGCACTTCTGTGGTTAGAATAATTATGTTGAAAATATTTGAGAGACACTGTGTAAAAAAATTGAAATATTGTTTTAATTTTTTATGTATATAAATTCACAAGTAGTAATTAGATAGTTATTAATTAACCAATTTATATAATAAATTATAGAATAAATAATTAGCGAATATTATGAGTAGGTATTGTACAAGGAGAAGATAAGTAGAACTGATGCAAGCTCTGAACATAAAGAGTTTACACTTTTATGTTCTTAGGTTTCTGAGAATTCCTATGAAGAACTCAATATCCTAGAACAATTGCAACACATCACAACATTTAATTAAAATGTTTGTATTCATTAATTCACTAAAATTTTGTAAACATACATGAAGATTTTGAGGAAAAATAGAAACAATCAAAATGCTTATTAAAATTGAAAAAATCCAAAGAAATAAGAGCAGAGATTAATGTTTATAGAGGAAATTAGAACTATGAAACATGGAGGAAATGATTTAAAACAAGGTGGGAGGGAAGTTTCTTTGTGCACCATTAATCACATACTGACCACAGTTAGCACTGTTTTATTCTCTATGTAAATGTGTCTACTAGATGAGATTAGGTGTGAAAATGATACATTTAGAAATTTTTTGTAGTCGCAACACATTCATGAAAGGTTCCTCTGTAGTAAAAATAATTAACTGTAAATACAATTAAAAATCACATAGAAAGTAAAAGGTATTTTGCTTCTTATTTAAAGACTAATATATTTTGAAGAATTTAAAGTGGAGAAACTATTGCATTATAAAATCTTAAAACACTACATTATTAAAACTTAAAATTTGCAAGGGAAAAGGTATTCCTTTCAATACCTATTGTTCTCCCACTGATTTAATAAGATACCATGTATATCATGTAAGAAAAGGCAATAGAGTTTGAACTTACTTTGTGCAAAGGAGAAAAATAATGACAAGAAAATAATATGTACAACATCAAAATGGGTTTTGGAATTTTTCTGCTAATTATAAAATTTGAATTAAAATAATTTTTAACTTTTACATATTGTTTTTATTAAAAAATAAATAAAAATCATTTTCTTCATTTTAATCACTGCCTTCTCATAAAAATAATTGTAATTAGCTAAATAGAATAATGAGTTCTTTAAAAACCCATATGAGAAAAAATATGTAAGAATAAGATTTGGATTGTGTTTTAAATTGTTACAAAATTTTGAAGAATATTCTTGTAGTATAATTAATTCCCAATTGAGGTGACTATAAACACTTTTGATTCTTTCCCTTTTTTCTAACTACATTGTTATAATTTAGACATTAAATATCCCCTAAAAGATCTATGTGAGACACTAGAGGTAACTTTAGAGAAGAAACGAATGGGTTATGAGAGCCTTAACTTAATTAGTGCATTAATCCTGTTAGGGATTAACTGGGAAGTAAGTATAGACAGGGTGGGTGTAGCTGGAGGAGGTGGGTCATTGGGGGCACAACTTTGGGATATATATTTTGTCTGTGGTGAGACAAGTCTCTCTCTGCTTCCCCGTGTGATATTCTGAAATGGTTTCTTCTGCCACAACCTTCTGCCATGATGTTCTTCCTCAGGTCCAAACCAGAGCAATGAAACCAATTCTCTATGATCCTGAGCCCAAATAAAATTTTACTCCTCTAGAATTTTTCTTGTCAGGTCTTTTAGTCACAGTGACGAAAAACCTGACTAAAGCAAACATATATATTTGTATTTAAATTTGTTTAAAATGCATTTAAATAAAATTGATCCAACTTATGTTGAGTTACTTTTTTATTTTGGAAAAAAACTATTTTAATAACAAAATTCAGTCTTTAATAGTTGTATTCAGTGTATGCAAATTTTTAAGTATTTTTTAGAATTAAGTTAAAAATACTACTTACAAACCTTTGCTGTCTGTGTTCAAGTGAGGAGAGACTAATTTGAAGAAGAAACCAGCCATGAACTCAAGCAAGATTATTTGGGGTTCTTGGAAATAATGAGATTCTACTCTGGCTAGCATAATTAAATATATATAAAATATACATATATTAAATATATACATATTTGCTCACTTATATAGTTATGTGATTATATGTATAAATACATATATAATTATTCACATATTATGTGTGATATACGAATAGGAGATAATTCACAGAATCAACACTAGCAAACACCTTATAGGACTAATGTTAAAAATAAAAACTGAGGATGTTTTCTTTCTGAAATATAAGTAAAAGTTCATATCATTCAAAGCCTCTTTTATTCATGCTGTTCACAGCCAAAGGCTCTTGAAAGTTCATTTAATTGAAAGAACCTAGATTGCTACCTACACTTCCACTACAAGGAAAGATGGAGCAGCAAATCGCCTGGGTGATATGTTGAATAGGCTGTATTTTAGGTAACAAAAAATAACAGATGCTCACTGTAGTCTACTCACTGTTTACCTAACGTGGTCACAATAGTGACCATCTGTGACCTCTGGGCAGTGCTTAGGATCCCTCTGGGTTAGCTACAATGCTGTATTATCATTCTGTAATTCACAGTTGAAAGTTAAATAGCACTGACACAATGTTTCTTAATGAAATAATGGAGAAAGGAGAAAGGAAAAAGGAAATAAAAGTTCTATATAAACAAATGTTCATCACATCAAGGAAGAAAGTATAGCTGATGATCATTGGTCTTAGGAAAAATGTTGGTCACAAGATAGTGCTTATCTTAATAGCTACCTATGTCATGTTATTTTTAGAACCTAGCAAGCAATTCATAAGTGTTTTGTTTTTCCTAAACTGTCAGAGTGGACCACATCCTCAAACCTAAAAGAACTATGGCTTTACATTATGTCATTTTTGTGAATATACTAAATTTTTGTAAATATATTAAGACCACTATCCATTAAGAAACAGATTGATAGTTTGAGCAATCAAGAACTTTAACTCTTTAACATTAAAGTAATGGAAAAAATAAAACCAAAAAGTGAAAATCTTGAAATGCATATTAACAACAAAGGACACATTCACATAATATATGAAAAGAAACTTTTATATAAACAAACTTTACCTTACATACTTATAAACTTATCCTATTACCCAGAAGTTTCTCTTCTATGCAAATGTGTGTATGAGTGAATACACACACACACACACACACACACACACACACACATACAGTTACCACAAAAGAAGTACAAAAATTTTCACAGCAGCATTAAATACAATGAGGAAACAAATCAAATGTTCATAGCATAAGGTTTAAGTAAAGTTGTAGTGAATTCACATAGTGTGCTAGGTTATGAATAATAAAAATGATAAACAATATAGTATTATAGACCACAGGATGCATGGATTAAACAAGCATACCATCCATACAGTCTAGCAAAAGAAACTGTATCCTAATTAATATTTACTCCATGATTGCATTTACTAAAAGTAGCCAAAATGAAAGAATGATATGCATTTATATCTTCCCATTACTTTAAAGAACTATAATCATTCTCTATTTGCTCACTTGTGATTAAGCTCCATTCACAAGATCACCTCTTGGATCTAAAATGGTTGCTTCAGCTGAAACTACAATACTTAAAATCAAGTCAACTTGAATACCTAAAATGGAAAAAAAAAGATGATCTCTTCCCTCTCCTTTGGCATCTAGAATTTTCACACTAATCATTAATCAATTACCATCAGACAAATCTTGCAAAAAGGGATCTTGGTTACATAGTTTTAATTTTATTTGATAGTATTTTGATTTAGCCATTGGTGCTTCCATTTCTATAGACGATTATAGATTATTGGATAGAGACTATTGATGGGTATTTTATTATAGTTATTGATCTCTGAATTAGTGTACAAATTTGGCTTTCAAATATCTGTGTACACCATTTCTCAAAAATATGAACCTCTTTCCCAAGAGAGAGGTTTCCAAATTTTCAGCAAATTACTTTATCTTGATTAAAGTTCAAAAAAATTAGATGATGATTGATCTTTTTCATCAAGCATAGGCACATTTCTTACTAACAAGTAGGCATTTTATTTTAAAAATTAATCAAGGCCAAAAGAGAAAATAGATAAAAATCTATATAATTTGGAGGAGAATCCTCATTGAAGCAAAATAAATTTACAAGTCATATGAAACCTTGTTGAAAGGAATTAGAGAAATATCCAGGGAAATGTGGTTTTCCAAGATTGTCCTCATTAGATATAGAAAGCTTCAACTTGCCAAATTTCCCTGGAGATATTTTAAAAAGTGTATGAAAAAATGACCCCATGGAAAAGCAAAAAGATGATATCACAGAGAAGTCTACCTTAAAAGCCATCAAGTTTCTATGCTCCTGAAATTGTTCCTAAATATAAGTCCTTTGTATCCACAGGTAGTTTTTCTTACAAATTCTCTAACATCAACCAGGTGACCTACAATTGAATTCTAAAGCTCAGAGTACATGCAGTATCACAAGTTAAAGCTCAGTCAGTCTCTCAAGACTATACCCACTTCAGACACCTGAAGCAAATCTCAGGTATTCTAAAGGCACTTCTGTCTGGGTGTCTACAAACTTGAGTGTTTCCAAGTCTTCTCCCCAGTTTTTTAAACTTTTAGAATGACTCATAAAACTTGGGAAATCACCACATAATTTAATTCGTAGGTTACAAATAAATATCAAGGTTTGATGGGACTGGGTGGGCATGGCACAGAGTTTCTCTTTGCTGACCCTTGGTGGAATGCAGTAGGCCAGTCTCCCGGCATATCAACATATTCAGCCATCCAAAAGTTCCCTGAACCTCATTGTTTCAGGGGTTCTATATGGGATTTCATTACTTGGGCATGGTTGATTACATCAGTGGCCACATGATTGAATTAAGTCTTCAAGAATGCTCCAGATATGGCGGATGGGGTGGGGCTGATGAATAGAATTCTGTTATCAAGTGGTTTGTTCCTCTGGAGAACAGCCCACATCATGAGGCAATCTAGGATCCCCTTCCACCCTTCCTCCCCCTCCTCTCATGGATCATCTTACTAGCACTGAGTCAGGTATTTTGAAAAGGGGATTATTAAGAATGAGAAGAGACATTCCTAGAACTTATGAAAATCCAAGGGTTTTAGAAGTTCTGTTCCAGGATCCAGTTCCAAAGACATATCATTTATCATTTGTCTGTCTTTTGTCTGCCCACCTACCTACCAATGCAAACTTGTGCATTGCTTTGTGGTCTCTTCAGCTTCATTCCTGTGAAACTTTGGATTTTTTAAATTTAATTTTTAACATTTATTTTCATTTGTTGTTTTTAGATACACATGACAGCAGAATGCATTTTTATATATTCATATATGGAGCATACCCTATTCTAACTAGGATTCCATTTTGTGGTTGTACATGATGTGGAGTTTCACTGGTGGTGTATTCATATATGAACCTAGGAAAGTTATGTCTGATTCATTCTACTGTCTTTCCTCTTTCCATTCCCCTCTCTTCCCTTCATTCCCCTGTGTCTATTTCAATGAACTTCTATTCTTCCCTCTCTCACCTTGTTTTGTGTTAGCATCCTTATATTAGAGAGCACATTTTACCTTTGTTTTATGGGGTATTGGCTTATTTCACGTAGCACGATAGACTCTAGATCCATCCATTTACCAGGAAAAATCATAAAATCATTCTTTTTAAGCCTGATTAATATTATGTTGTGAATATATACCACATTTTCTTTATCAATTCACCTGTTGAAGGGCACCTAAGCCATCCGACTCTATAGCTTAGCCATTGTGAATTGAACTGCTATAAATATTGATGTGGCTGTGTTACTATAATATGCTGACTTTAAGTCCTTTGAGCATATGCAGAGGAGTGGGATGATTGGTTCAAATAGTCGTTTCATTCCAAGTTTTCTGAGGAATTTCCATACTGCCTTCCAGAATGGTTGCACCAATTTTCAGTCCCACCAGACATGTAGGAGTGTACCTTTTCCTCCACATCCTCACCAACATTTATTGTTTGTATTTTTGATACTTGCCATTCTAAGATGGAATCTCAGTGTAGTTTTAATTTGCATTTCTATAATTGCTATAGATTTTGATCATTTTTTCATATATGTGTTGACCATGCATATTTCTTCTTGTTTGAAGTGTCTGTACAGGTCCTTTGCCCATTTTTGATTGGGTTACTGTGTGTGTGTGTGTGTGTGTGTAGTTTTTTTTTTTTTTTTTAGTTTTTATATAGCCTGGAAATTAATGCTGTATATGATGTGCAGGTGGCAAATTATCTCTTCCCATTCTGTAGAACTCTCTCCTCACATCCTCAGTTGTTTCTTTTGCTGTGAAGAAGCTTTTTTTACTTTGATACCATCCCGTCTATTGATTCTTCATTTTACTTCTTGTGCTTTAGGAGTTGTTGGTTCCCAAGTTGACATGACGGAAAGTTGGATCTACATTTTCTTCTAATAGGCATAGTGACTTTGATCTAATTCCTAAGCCCTTATTCCACTTTGAGTTGAGTTTTGTGCAGGGTGATAGGAGCTTTTTATTTAATGGAACAGATGGAATATTATGCTCAAGCTGCTTGCTCTGCCAGAGTAATAAAAACACTTTGAGTCCATAACATGAGTTTCTGTATCCTGCCACCTTGAAACATTAATAAGCTAAGTAGTTACCTTGCAAATAGAGAGTAGGTTTTTATAAAAACTAAAGCTCCAACAATATACTTATTAGAAATATTTGTAATGTAGTTGTAAACTATTTGTAATTCATATATATTTTAGATAATATATATATGTGTGTGTATTTGATGCATTAAAAAATCTCAAAAACATCAATAAAAATATACAAAACCTGATGACAAAAAGATGGGGAGTTGACACACATGGACAGTTCACAAAAATATGAAACAGACGTCTTTCCACATAAAAACAAATATTTAATATCCCTCATAATAAGAGAAATAAAAATAACTCTTTACTGAACTACAATATTTCACATGTCAAACTGGAATTTTTAAAAAAATATATAAAAAAGAGTCATTCTGTGCAATTCTGTAAAATTTTAGTGAGAAATAGAATAGGTGCGACATTGAGAGTTACCAGGAGGGACTAGGAACAGTGTAGTGGAAACTAGTGGAAGATAAATGGATTTTAGTAAGCTTGTTTTCATAGATGCTTAATAATGTCACTTGCCTGTCTCCAGTGATAAGAATGTTCTCCTCTTCCTGGTACAAGGTGGCCACCTTTCTTGTGGGAAATATATGGCCTGCTTTTATAAAGCAAAAGGAAGTTCAAAGAGTTCTTCCTCTGGCTGCTTTTTTCAAATACTTTCAGCTGAAAGTAATTAATACGTCAAAGTGTTGCATTCTATGTTCTCTCCAAAACATGGAAGAAACCTTTTACTGACCAACTTTCATTAATAGAGACTTTTCCCTTTAATATGAATTTGTATTTCTACTTCTTTGATTTTTTGGTTTGCTTGTTATGTATCTTGGAATTTCTTTCTATGTTCCCTTTTTCTTTCATTGATTTTAATGTATGTATTTTTAAAAAAATTTTTTAGATGGACATGATATCTTTATTTTTTTTAACATGGTGCTGAGAATCAAACCTAGTGCCCCACACATGCTAGGTAAGCACACTACCACTGAGCCACAACCCCAGCCCTAATGAGTGTTTTTTACCCTGTCCTTACATGATTTGTGATGGAAAATTGTACATAATTTATACATTTTTGAAAATAGGTACATCTACAAATGTTTTCAGGTCAAATAAAAGGTTTTTGGAAACGAAATACTTATCTATTCTAGCCATGAGCTGTAGATAGTCAAATGATACTGGAAAAAATTATAAAATTTTTCATAATATTTTTAAAGTCAGATATTAAATATCTAAGTAGATTGTTTTTCAGAATTTTATAAAATATTCCCAAGACATAATAAAAGGAAAAAATGCTTATATTTAATTAATATCTTATTTTCAAATAATTAAGTAGAGCTTGTCTTCTTTAAGATTATATTAAATTGTGTTAAGAAGACACTTACATTGTATTCCTATAACTGTTCATGTAAAATGCCAGAGGGCATCATGACATAATTAAATTAAGAGGTGATAATACTGTAGACACTAGAACTGCTTGTTTCCAGTTTTCATGGCTAAGAAAATCGATATCGTGTATTTTCATTTGATTTTTCCCCTGTGATAACAAGGAAATCTATTTATAATTATTCATGTATAATATTTGTTATAAGGCAGTATGTAAAAATAATTCAGAATCATTATGTCAATGAAAAGTGTAGCTGAAATTTATACTGTGAAGATATCTATATTTTTCCCATTTTAATAGCTGAGTAATTATGCATATGAATGAATAAATCATGCATAGGTAGACCCTCAATCAAGCAGCAAGAATATTTATTATTGATGTATCACATCACCAACTGGTCATTAGCATAAGGGGATAAAGTCCACATTTTTTCCCTATTAATGTTCACACCAGTCCCCTTTCTTTTTTTTTTTTTTCCTTTTGTCTTTTGGTACCGGGGCTTGAACCCAGCAGTGCTTAACCACTGAGCCACATCCTCAACCCTTTAAAAACTTTTATTTGGAGACAGGTTGTTGCTAAGATAGGTTCTTAGGGCCTCACTAAGTTGCTGAGGCTGGCTTTGAACTTGCAATCATTCTGTCTGAGCCTCCTAAGCCTCTGAGATTACAGGTGTATTCCATTGATCCAAGTGACACTCCAGGTGCCTTTCTGTGATATACACAAACACACACACACACACACACACACACACACACACACACACACACAATGTTTTCTCTTCAATGTTATACGTAAAATGTCTCCAAGTGCTCATGAAAATATTATTCAATTCATCTCTTTACTTGGAGAGCATATTAAAAAGTTTAAATTTGAAGCTAAACATTGCAATGACAAATATTATGTTTTACTTTTCTTTGTTTGAGGATCTTTTGAGTAATTCTAACTGTAAACTCAGTACTGTGGTTCTCATTCTTTCCACACTTAAGCTTTCTTTTTGGGGGGGGGCCGGGGCCAGGTTACCAAGGATTGAACTCATGGGCACTCAACCACTTACCACATCCCCAGCTCTATCTTGTAGTTTAATTAGATGCAGGGTCTCACTGAGTCGCTTAGTGCCTTGCTGTTGCTGAGGCTGGCTTTGAACTCCCAATCTTCCTGCCTCAGCCTCCCCACACTGGGCTCTATACTTAAACTTTTGACCTCACTATTACCTGCCCAATAGTAAGATGAGTGCTGTGGCTTGGATATGGTGTGAGTGAATCCTCTAGAGGTTCATATGCTAGAAGCCTGGTCCCCATGGTGATGACGTAGAAAGGCAGTAGAGCCTTTAAGAGGTGGACAGAGTAGATGACAAGATCACCAGGCCCTGCCCTTTGGGAGTGATTTTCATGCTGAAATGTAATTTCACTCTAACAGTCCAGTAAGATCAGGCCACCCCACATACCTAACCCCTCCTGCATGGACTGCCTTCTCCATATGCTTCTCTGTCATGTTATGATACATAAAGCCTGAGGGGATTTTACTAGAGTCGCCTAGTCTTTCAATTTCAGCCTCCGAAGTTGTGAGTTGAATAAAACTTTTTACTTTACAAAATTTTCTTTAATCCACACAAAATGAATTAAGACAATGAGCATATAACATCTCATCAATACCTGGACAATTAATAACAACATCATTAGTTAAACCAGAACAATATTATAAACCAGGAATGTCACAGGCAAGTCAAGAAAACAATCTACACATACCCACAATCCTCATTGTACCAAGGATGAAGAGGAATGACATTGCTAAGACATTGAGAGAGTCCTAGGGAAAGTGGCAGGAAGAGGAAGAAAAGTTTGGAGTATAGGTAGCTCCTAAGTTTCATAGGTCATTCAATCTATAATCATCACATTGTGAATGGCATTATTTAGTTCACTGAAAATAAAATTAGGATTCATCTCTAGTAGGTGAGTGAAGATCAGTTTTATAATCCCTTCAGAGTAAGCCTGAGAGAAGTATGAGTGATTTTGCAGAAATACATGATTACACCTTTCTCAAAAATCATCACTACCATCTGCATTACTTAAATTAAATGTACTCTCTTGCCACAACCAATTTCTGCTGATTTCATTTTACTGATTCTCTCTTATTGGCTTCTTACAAGCCTTCATTTACCACATCCAAGCAATCTAGCAGGTCCTTTCTCACCCTGAGTTAAGGCTGCATTCACTTAGGCCAGGTGAAATGGCATTGATTTATAAATTGCCTGTGAAATGAAAGTCCATAGTAAGTAAAATAAATTTTGGTTTATCAAAGTCAGGATACCCTTTTTTCTATATTGATGAGTGCATCGCTTAATTTGATAATTGCTTATAAAGTAATATAAGATAATTTTAACTGATTTAAGCAAGAAAAAATTGTTCATTTGAAGGTTTCCAATTAGTGCACCTTGCTTATAAGGTAACAAAACAAGATCAAGTGCAAAAGAGAGCTAAGCGAAGCCAGATTTAGTATGTCAGCAAAATTAAATAAACAATAATTATCTTACTGAGTTTGCCATGAGATGATTTAGCTCAAGGTAACTTTCTAGATTTCTATACTCATGAGATCTAGGACTTAGTTGGTCATGTATTCATTTGTTTTGATTTTTAAATATATAATGCCTGGTAGTCTCATGAGAACCATGTCCAAGGAAGTGAAGAAGATTAATTACCCCCCAAAGTATGCTTTTGTTAACACAAGAATGAAAGTATTATGGGAAGTCAAAATACAACATGCTTATACTCTACTGTGAAAGTTAATTGTGTACATCAATGAATAGGAAACTGACAAAGACATTCAACAGTCGCAGTTGGGTAACTGTATGTAATTCTACACAAGAAAATCTGTCAAACTCCTATTCATGATCACTTTTCAAAATTCAAATCAATTCTCTTACCAATAATATATTTAATGACTAGGTTTGCACATATAATTCAATAGATGCCAATGCTCTTTAGCCCAGGAAGTTAATTTGAACAGAACTTCATTAGTCAATACTTTTGCTAAAGTAAATATATTTTTGGTGAAGTTAGATTTATGAGTTACTTGTTAAAAGTCATCAAAGTTCATCTTGAAGATTTTGTATTTAAAAAGAAAATATTTTGAGCCAAAAGTGGTGATGCATGCTCATAATCCCATCTATGCTGGGGGCTGAGGCAGAAGGATGACAATGTTGAGGCAAGAGCTGGCATAATACAGAGATCCAGTCTTACAATAAAAGAAGAATAAATAGAGTAAGTAAAAAAGTAAATATATTTTTTGTTAGTTTTATTTTATGCTAATACAGGGAAGTTTTCTTGGTGTTTCTTTTTCTTTTAATAAATTTAGAGCTTTAGATACATGTTTCTTAATACTAATTAAAACTATTCCATAAAGAAAATGAATGTTTATGACCAAATTTCATATAACAGTGACTCTTCTAGACTCTAATGCCTGTCTTTATGAGGTGAATGAGACATCTGTGCTTTATTTATTTTTCTGTGAATGTTAAACTTTTTTTTCATGTAACACCCTTTTCTATGAACACAGGGAATAGTCTTAAATTGCACCACCCCCACCCTTAAGCATTATGTAAAAAGTGCTATATGCTCCCTTCTGGTTGTATTTAGACTAAAGATAAGAGTTTTCCAGTAAGAATAAATGAATTAAATGGATTTTGTGTTGTTTACCTGACTGAAACCTTTTGAAACATCTCTGGATCATAAGAGCTCCTTGAAAAGACATTTTGAAAAATAATCCCTAGAATACCTAAATTATCAGCATCAGTTTATAGATGACCTTTGTTGTTGTTGTTGTTGTTTTTGTTAAAACAGAGTAGGTCAACCTTATTTCTCTGCTTTCCTTATGTCTATGATTTCTTCAAATAATGATATAAAAATTAACATAAGAAAAAAATACATTTATAATCCTAGAAAACAATTAGCTTAGATCCAATAAAAGATAAGCTTTTCTGTCTGTAGACTGCTTATTAGTAGTAATTTATCTTTTAGTATTTTTGTTTGTTAAATGAAGAACTATCAATATAAAGATGAAAAAGCACTGATTTATATTATTTGTAGTAACTGTTTAGAAAGCTGCCTATTTCACATTAAAAGCATATGTAAGAATGCAAAACTTCTTTTACATTTGTCTTCAGAGTATTATCTCAACTGTTTTTTATTAATTTTTTAATTTATATATGACAGTGGAATGTATTACACTTCTTATTACACATATAGAGCACAATTTTTCATATCTCTGGTTGCATACAAAGTATATTCACACCAATCCATGTCTTCATACATGTACTTTAGATAATAATGTTCATCATATTCCATCATCATTCATAACCCCATACCTCCTCCATTGCCCTCCCACCCCTCTGCCCTATCTAGAGTTCATCTATTCCTCCCACACTCCTCCTCCCTACTCCACTATGAATCAGCCTCCTTATATCAGAGAAAACATTTGACATTTGTTTTTTGGGGATTGCATAACTTCACTTAGCATTATCTTCTCCAACTGCATCTATTTACCTGTAATTGCCATGATTTTATTCTTTTTTATTGCTGAGTAATATCACATTTTGTATATATGCCACATTTTTTTAAACAATTAATCTACTGAAGGGCATCTAGGTGGTTCCACAACTTATTGTAAGTTATACTGTTATAAACATTGATGTGGCTGTGTCCCTATATTATGCTGCTTTTAAGTCTTTGGGTATAGACCAAGGCCATATTAAAATAAATGATACATTATATGATAATTCCTATATTTTATATTCACAAAAATATGATGTGCCATTTACTAAGAACTTAGGAATAAAAAGTAGAGATAATTAGACAAAACTATGAAATGAATTATCATAAATAAAATATTGATTCATTTTAAGTATATTAATAGTCTCAAAAAACAATTCGTTACATAGAAAACATTAGAGAATTGTTTAAAGCTGTCAGATTTGTTTAATAAAGTTCCCTCATATGAATAATGATAATATTATTAAAAGTATCAGTAAGCATTTACAAGGTAATTATTTACACAATTTTTTTTATCAGAAAGAAAGTAACATACAGTAGGATGTTTGTAGTTACCATTAAAAGTGATAGAAATAAGTGTGATGTAAAAATATATTTGCATATCAATTTGTTACCTACATTTAAAATATTTGGAATCACTCATTCCAGAGGCTTTGGTATTTTGAAATTGATAAAAGTTGTATGCAATGATTTTCCCCTTATTCACAATTGCATTTTCTGTGGTTTAAGTTGTTCATGGTTTCAGTTGTACAGTGAACTATAGTCCAAAAACATGAAATGGAACATTCTAGAAAAAAAAAACCCTCATACATTTTAAAATGCATGTCATTCTGAGTGATGTGAAGATATCTCATACAATCCTGCTGTCTCCAACATGGGGCATGGATCTTCCCTTTGTCCAGAATTTCCACTCTTTTGTGCTACCCACTCTTGGTCACTTGGTGACCATCTTGTTTTTCAGATCATTTGTCATGGTGTGGCAGTGTTAAAGTTCAAATTCTACTTATTTTGCTTTATTATAGTATATTGCTATAATTATTCTATTATTAGTAATTATTATAATTATTCTATTATTAGTAATTATTATAAATCTCTTACTGTCTCTGATTTATAAATGAAAGTTTACCATATATATGCATCTATATGAAAACACAGTATAAATAGGAGTTGGTACTATCTGTAGATTCAAGCGTCTATTGGGTGTGCTTATAATATATTCATTGCCATACTTCCATAATGTTATATTTCATAAATGTAAAATTTTAATATGAGGTTCTCAAATTTAGGATTATGAATATTTTAAATCATTTTAATTAGACATTATATGTATCATGATTATATTAAAAGTAATTTCAAAGGTAGCCCAGACAGAAGAGTTAATAGTGAATCAATCAAAAAACTGTCTTGATTGGTTTCTACTTCTACCATTTACTAAATGTTATTTTTAGCAAATTATGTGACTGTTTTTTATACTTCAGTTTCTTTGCTTATAAAATTATATCATAAAACACAATGAAAGTGGCTATTCTGAATTGTTCTAAGGATTAAATGTAAACATATACACGAAGCTCTGGGCTATGAGCCTTGCACAGAGTAAATCCTGGTATTGGAAAGCTCTTGTTACTGTCATTAACGTAACGATTTTAAGAATTACTTTATCAAAACCAAGCATCTAAAGGCCAAAGCAACAACAGTTGTTTAATTGGATCCAAATGTTTTGTTTTTTGCTGTTTATATCATTTTCCTATAGAGAATTTTTATTCTTTTTTCTAGATGTAAAAATAAGGATAGAATTATGCTGTAAAATATTAATATTAATATACATAAGCTATAGATTATGATTGCTAACCTATTTTATTGTACCTGTTTCAATTTTGTTGTATTATTCACAGAATTGAAAACTTGGGGTTTGATGGCTAACATCATCAGTTATTCCTAAAAATGTATCTGTGGATAGAGCATCTTTTCTCTTTTCATCATTCTGGTGATTTCTCTTTTTGATGAAATAGCATTAGACATGAAGATGGGAGAATCTCATCTTGGAGAATCACACTCCAAGTGTGTCCACCATATGGAGATAAAATACCCTCATCCTACGTTTTCCTCAGGGGAGTAATGCCAGGATTAGCTGTGACAATGTCAGCACATGGACTAGTATTCAGTCAAAGAACATAATGTTTTCATGGAATGTTAAAATGCATGACAACACTATGTGTCATGCGTATAACATTATACGCATTATACGTATAACACCATGTAAAGATTACAAAAACCAAAACCAAAACTATGAAACACAACTCCACATTTTCAGTCACTGTCAGAATCTTTTACCAAGAATGGGATGGAAGAACAGAACTGACAGCATAACAGAACATTCTCATGATTATGAGAATGATATAACTTCTCTTCATTTCAGAGTGGTACTTTTCAGAAAATGATTGAAGGATTTGGAGAGAAGGAAGCTTGAGAAGTGTTATTTTGATCTTCATGGGAGGTTACTTTATTCTTCAGCATTTTGAGGGATCATATCAGGACTCAGATGGAAAATAGAATGAGCCTACAGGAAAACTTCAGTTTTCATGATGTTAGGGGACAGACAGATGAGGATGATGGGAACACAGGTTAAGAAACTAATTCTATAAAATAGGCCCATTGTGCTGACCACTCTCTCCCATGCCTTCTTTGATAAAAAGCAATTTAGCCCAGCACAGAGTCGCACACCTGTTATCCCTATGGCTTAGGAGGCTGAGGAAGGAGGATCAGGAGTTCAAAGCCAGCCTCAGCAATGGTGAGACACTAAGCAATTCAGTGAGACCCTGTCTCTAAATAAAAAATAGGGCTGGGGATGTAGCTCAGTGGTCAAGTGCCCCCTAGTTCAATCCATGTACAACGCCCCCTTCACCAAAACAACAACAACAAAAACAAAAACAATTTACTGCAGCCTGCCTGGCCTCAGTGGACAGGATTTGTCACATTCCTCAGTAAACTACCTGTTAACTGCAGGAAAAATGAAGGCATGAGTTAATGTCCATAGAAGGAACCCAGGAGCCTTTTTTGACCAGATCCTGAAACTCTGGGAGCTAAGGGTAATTCCTTCTAACAATAAAATCTGTAAGAATGTATGGTTAATAATCCAATTAGAACCAGTGAGCATGGACTCAGGTGACCTATCAAGGCAGTGGGTATTTGAAAGTCTGATGTCATGGTGCTGTCAGTCAAAAATCAAGAGGTGGACCCGGGGGCAGGACTCTCTGGAAACTTCTCTGGGATTCCCAATAAAACTGAAGTACAGGAGAGGCACTTGTCCCTCTCCTCTCTGAGAGTGTTCCCTTTCTCTTTTCCTGTCCCTTCAATAAACTCATCCCTGTTACTATGAGCACCATGTCTGAAATCTTTCTGACTCACTCGCAAAAATTGGGTTTGAAAGGCAGGTCTTCACAGTGCCTCAGTTTCACAGAAGGACCCAGATCTGTAAAAATGATAGATGTTTTCGATTTCTCTCTTTAGTTTTTATTATTCTATTTTATCTTTAATTACACATATGCAAAATAATTCATATCAAAAGCCTTTACTGTAATTGAGTGAATGGATTTTTTCAGAAGTATCTCAGCCTTGTACTATATGAGGAAATTGTGTGGATGGGTGGGATAAAGAACATGAGAACTCTACGCAGTTAACAACAAAGACCATCATGTAAATTTTTGAAGGTTAATAAACTATAAACAAATTTGAGCACATATGATTAAAGTTCAAGGTATATGCTCATTAATGATGGTTGTATATTTATTTCAGTGACAGTCAACTAGTTGGATAATTGGAAGGGTTCAAAGCTAACATTCCAGGCATGGTGGTGCACAGCTGAGGTAGGAGGATCTTGAATTCAAAGCCAGCCTTAGCAATGGTGAGGTGATAAGCAACTCAGTGAGACCCTATCTCTAAATAAAATACAAAAAAAAGAGCTGGGGATGTAACTCAGTGGTTGAGCTACATCAATCCCCAGAAACCCTCAAAAAACGAACAAATAAAAAACTAACAAAAAGATGCTTATTAGCTCTGTGAAGTTATAGAATTACCAGCGTTGGCTCAAGTTTTAAGAGAGAATGCAGCAATGCTTCTTGGTAATTTTTTCAGGTTAATTGTTTTTCTAACTGTGGAATATTGGTTACACGGTTTCAGTACAATTTCCCACTTTCCACGAAAATAAAGATGGCAATTTCCACAAAATGTTGATGTGAATATGGAATGAGAAAAATTTGCAGAAAGTCATACTGAGTTTTTAATATGTGAATGTTTTTCCTATTCTCTTTTTTGCTCTCGAAGAGGAAAGAACATATCTCATAAGACAGAAACATTTTTGATGTGGCTATGAATATTTATATTTTTTCTTCATTATCACTTTGTTAGAAAGTGATTATTGAACCACATGAGCACTTGGGCGAACAAAACCTACAAGGGTCTGTCATCAAGAAGATAATGTATTAAACACTACGTTTTGTTTTATGCTTTTATCTTTGATATTGATATCATTTGGATATTTTGTCTTTGAATAAAAACATTCCTATTCCCAGATAGGCTATATATCATACAGCTAAACTCAGATGGGGTTTTGCACATTTTGATCCTTTAATCCATTTTTGAATTTATATAATTCATTTTTATCAGTAGTATCAAATAGAGACTTAGAACATACGAAGATTATAGACCCAGATGCTAAATTTTGATCATTAATTTAAGGTAAAAAAAAATATTAAACACAAAATTGTAAAGCAAAATGTTTTGGAACAGGCTGTTGTGTTGATTCAAAAGCTTAGTTAATGTTTTGAGATTAATTGCATATTGAACTCAGTAAATGATCTTAATTTTTCATTTTTATATAAAACTCTCAATAAATTTGATTACCTAAAGACATTTGATGCAGGTTGAATATTCTAAAGCAAATAAAACACCACTTTCTTTCTTTGTGACTCCATTCAAAAGGTAAAATAGAGTGTAAATTAACTCGATATGGTCTACTTGTCTTATATATATTCATATAGTTTGGGCTTTCATGCTTAAACTTGTCAGCTTCACAATGCCTAGGATGCAACATGATTTTCGGAGTTACACTTCAGTAGTCAGCCAACAGTGAATCTCTTAGAATTGCACTTGTATTTTCAAGAGCATTTCTTAATTATATATTTGGCACAGAGAACAAATGAATTGCTTTTAGAAACTAAATGAATTATAAATTGTTAAGTCTACGATTCAGGTAACAGTGTCCATAAAATGATATGAATGTTGCTAATGCTAATTCTCTTTGATAACACTAAGAAATCAGTATAACTATTAAGAACAGCCATCCTTTTCTTATTATCATGAATTCCAGGGATGACCTATGAAGAAGGCATGGCTAGTAACAAACTCTACTCCTGTCTGGGACTGCCTAGTATTCTGAACCATTTTCATAGCCACACTTAGCTTTTAGCAATATGCTAAAAACTTGCACTGAATGCTTGCCGTATGGTGTGTCGCCTGGCATTGTCTTATACATATTCTCTTCCATAGGTTTGTCCATGTTTTCACCCTCTCACTTTGAAATAACTTTCCATGTACCATTTTTTGATATTTAGTTGTCTTGTTTGTGATTTCAAATCTCTGATGGGTTCAAGAAAAGTTCTATGTTTTGGTTTATCTAGGTTTTTATTCTTATTGAATTAAATATTTACAACTTTTCTGTATCATATACATTATATATGTGTGTGTACACACACAGATATAATACTATTACTTTAAATCAGCTTTTGTACTGATCAACTTTATCCAGACTATCAAAACTAAACTAGAGGAGAAGTAAACATCTTTCAGAGAAGAGGAGATTGACTCTTAGGCATCAAGCACCCTCTTTTGTGAAGGAAGGGAATAAAATTTTGTATTCAAGAGAACTGCTTTAAGTTATTTTTATGAGCACATTGGTTATTGTCATTATGGGTAGAAAAATTGTTTGGACACCAAGTAACTCACAGGCGGACTATGGTATATGAAGTTAAATAGCAATGTCTCTACTTTCACTTGGTTTTGTGTTCATGTATGAATGGCAGAGAGTGTAGAGGTACAAATGAAAATGTCAAGACTCTCTTACACATAAGTTTCTGCAAGTGAAAGATTTTTAATTGGAAACACTTAATGAAACATGGGATGTACCAGATTTTGGAAGTGTTTTCTAATTTTTGAAGATGTGGGAAACTGGCTGGTATCAGTATTACAATATGGAGTTTCCAATTTTTTTTGGATTCAGAAAGCAATTACAGTGATAGTGGCAGTATGTGTGGAGACACAGGAAAATATCTGCTAGGAAGATGCCTTTTAGAAGTTATTAATCTAGCTGTGTGACCAATTGACTCTAGATTATTCAGAAAGGTGATTACAAATCCCAAAGATCTGTATTGCCTAATTCCTCAGATTAAATGCTTTTATATTTACATATAAAAAAATGGTTTCTGTTTTCCTTATAGAACTCTAATGCAAAATAAGTAGAACCCAGTTTGACTTCAGTAGATGAGAATAGTTTCTTTTTTTCTAGAGACAAGAATAGAACAGTATTTGCATCTGAAACCTAGAAATCTTTAAAAGACTAAAATACCATCTGTCTATTTTAAATGTAATAGCATCCTACAAATGGTATATTAGATACAAAGGTACAGAGAAAATATGCAAATAAAGTAATATTTTTGTGATCTTTGTCTAACTGTGAAGGAGTAAAGGATAGGATTGGTATTTGCTATAGTAAAACACAGAGGAGTTTTTTATAAAAAACATCTACCAATTTTCAGTGAATTTGTGCCCTCATAACTGCTCTAGATTTTATTTCAAGTCTTAACCTGTCTTATCCTTAAATAGTATGCTTTTACTTAGTTATTCCTTTTTTATGGCTTGTGATTTTGTTTTAATTTTATTTCATAGCATGTAACAATGTGTAGCTTTAAAACTGGTGAAGAAAAGAACATTTTTCTTTGTTTTCATAAATACATTAGGTGAGGAATCTGTTACACATGGTTAAATGCCTTGCTTAAGGTCTCTCAGCTGGTAAACCGTGGAACTAGGATTTATTTGCCTTACTGCCCATGGTCTTTCCACTAATATGTCCAAAGCAATACCATCATTTACTAAGGAAGTGGTAATCTTTGTTAAGCCAACTGCTCATGGAATGAAAACACATTTTGATTTTTGTCATTGCTTCCTTTTCTAAATAAAAGAGAATCAGTTATAATTTCCATTTGCTATATTTTCTGGTATTTACTTACTTAGGTATTTTCTCTTCCTTCTTTCTTTTCCTAAATAGACTGTCAGAACACTATGACCAGGAGTTATTCCAAGGTTAGTCTTGTGGAAAATAAACAATCTGCATTCTAGCTGGATTGTAAGCTGCAGACACAGAATTTAGCAATAATTCAGTAAAATAATAAAGTTACCCAGGGGAAAATAAAAGGGATTGGTAATGGAACATTGTCACTGTGATTACTATTGGCAGATATGGTCAGGTCCATCTCTGCAGTTAAAAGAATGAAAGGCTGGACTTTCCCACATAACTGGAAAGTAAAACTGAAATATCCATATGTCTCATTACCCATTCAATTCTTCTGTGATGAACACTGAGCGCCAGTTTTCCCTGCTAATTTAAGACTTAGAAGTTCACAAGCCATTAAAGAGCTATTCCATCCACAGTGAAAACAATAAAAATAAATCATGCTTTATTCAATTTGATTTGAGCTCTCAATGGATGAGTTTTCACATATGTTGTCATATCATTTATATGAGTTTCTAAAAAACCGGCTGTATAGTTTTATGATTCACATACAATATACTGCACATATTTGAACTTACAACTTGACAAGTTTTGACATATCTATACACTGAAAAGGCATCATCATAATCAAGATAATGATCATATTCATTACTTTCAAAGTTTTCAAGGTATCTTTTCTGAAATTCTACTTCCTAAACAATCATTAATTCATTCTCTGTTGCTATACTTAAGTTTGAATGTTCTAGAGTCTTATATAAAATATTTAGTATATTTCTTTTTTTTGTCTTCTGTAACAGTACAATTATTTTAATGAATGATACTAAAGTACAAGCCATAAAAGATTAAACTGATAAATTGTACTTAATCACAAATTAAATTTTTTGTTCTATAAAAGTTAAGATTAAGAGAAATACAAAGCACAGGCTATAATAAAGAAATCTTCTAAAAGATTTGATTTGTATTCAGAATACATAAAGAACTCAAAATTCAGTAATAATAAAACAACCTAATTTTTAAAATGGAAAACATACTTAAGTAATACAATAGCATAAAAAGCAAAAATATGGATACTCAACATCCTGAGTCATGAGAGAAATACAAATTAAAATCCCAATGATGCATCATTGAACATTTATTAGAATCTGTGGAATTAAAAAGTTGACTCTTTTACAAAAGTATTGTAAGGATATGAAAACACTGGAAATGTCATACAATACTATGACAGCATAAATCACCATTCTGAAAACATTTTTAATTTTATTTTAAAAGGTTAAACACTTTTTGATCATATAATCCAGCTATTTTACTCCTGGAAATAACTAAATTTCCCTTAACAGGTGAATTAACCAAAAAAAATAAGATAAAATAAAGTATAGGCATATAGTGAATACTACCCAGCAATAACATATATGAACTTTTTTCTTTTGGACTAGGGATAGAACCCAGGGGTGCTTAAACACTGAAACACATCCCTAGCCCCCTTTTTAAAATATTTTCTTTTGAGACAGGCTCACTAATTTGCTGAGACTGGCTTTGAACTTTCGACCCTCTTACCTCAGCTTCACTAGCCCTTGGGATTATAGGGAATGGTACATAATGAACTTTTGATAGACAAATTAGACAGTTGTCTTTTTAGTTGAAAGTGAAATTATTTGGCAAAAATATGAATAACCTGTTAGCACAGATACGATAGAGATGTATATACACATTTTATCAAAATCATATTTGTTACTTCAAGAATGTCAGTGTGGCTTTGTATTGAAATATTTCGAATGTGCATATGTATTGAAATATGACTATTAAAAATCACAGAAAGAAATTTGAAAAGTGCTAGTTGCTGCATTATTATGGGTACTGAAACACTTTATTAATATTTTGCAATGTACATTTCAAACAGCTAAGTTGGTGTTTCATTTTTATCCTTATATTTTATATAATCTTTTGCAAAATTGTCCCTCAATACAAGAAAAAATTTTGTTTTATTATTATTCAGTTAAATATGGCACCTAGAAAGTATAAATTAGCTCATCCTTTTGACATTTGCAAAAGTGACCATTCATACTGCAACTAGCACATACAAAGCACAAGAACAATTAGGATCAGTTAAACCTAAATAGAAATAAATAATGGGGTAATTTTATAGTGATTTTTTGGTCTTGTAGATTATGTTGATATGAAGTTGATTGCTCCTGGAAATAAATAACATGTGAATTGACCAAATAATAATAATAATAATAATAATAATAATAATAATAATAATAATAATAATAATATAGGCAATCTTAATATTATTAAGAATCATATTATTCAAATACTCAATTCAAGTTAATTAAATTAGAAAGCAAATATATTAGCCTACAAACTTGATAAATCCATATGTAGTGTAGTGTTGATTTTAGATTTGACTAAATTCAAGTGTGTGAGCAAGAAGTAACATAACTCTTTTATGCTTTCTCTGTATTTTGGATCCTCTACAGTCCATGACAAGGTTTCCAGTCACTGCAGGTAATATTCTATCCATGGTAACAGAGTTCAAGATCAGAGGCCTACCTGGCTTTGAGGCATCCCAACAGACTAAGTCCAGCAGATGCCCCATAAGACCAACAGAAAAAAGAATGGCGAGGCAGGAAAGGAATTTACATGGCCATATCAGAAAAGTATAAGTGACCAGGGTCCTAAGCCCTATCTTTGGGGTACTAACAACATCTTTAGGACTTTGCAGGAAAGGAATAGAGGTAAAAGTCTGGTATTCACATAGCTGAAGATCTTGGCCAGGCTATGGTCTGGATTACCAGTATATCAAAATGGCTGTGCTCAGCCTTTTTGGCAACAAGAAAACTGCTGATCCTTTTGACTCTCGTCAGAAGATATTTACCAATCAAGCATGTTATTTCTAGAATTACTGTAAAGGACATTTTATTTCTAGAATTATTATTATGTTATTTACCAATAACAGAAGATATTTACCAATCAAGGATGTTATTTCTAGAGTTATTGTAAAGATGATTGTAAAGGAGAGTGACTCGGAGAAAGACCAAACCAAGAAGGCCAGATGGAGCTAACGAGGTCAATTATTGGTCCCTCCTTCAGGTTCAGGGCAGAAACCCTGGAGACTTTTAAGTGTCCCTCTGGTGATGTGGAACAGGACATTGTAAATACTGACAGTTGACAATCTGTTGATTGTGATGATTCTGCACATCTTGAAAATATCTTAATTACTCTTGATGTCTTTGCTAGGTAGTGGTTAGCAATAAGCATGGAATAAAAACCAATAGTGTAGCAGGATCATGGGGTTTCTTTAAATTGCCTTTAAGACTGATGAATAATGGAGTCACTTATAGGAAAACAACCCTGAGAATAAACAGGTGGAAACAAAGGGAGCTAATTAAGAAATATGTCAAGATGATAAGATTGATAGGGATAGCTCCTGACAGGGTCTTCTGGGATCCTTGTAAAGTTAGGATTTATAGACATAGGTTTCCATGAGGGAAATTTCTTTAGTAGAGCAGGCACACTAAGACCAAGTTTGCCTAGTCATGGACCCCAGCACCCTCATTAATATAGAATTCACTGGTAGATGAAGGCCCCCTGAATGGGATGGTTGCCATGATAGTCTTGAAAAGGACCAACTAGGGTCATAAGCTCCCACCTAACAGGATATAGTGCTTCAATTTCAGACTGGTGAAGACTAGAAGAAAACCCTGGTTCTCCTGGCAAACATAAAACAATAATAAATTCAGAAGTAGCATTATGTTTCCTGTGTTATTCTCCGCTATAACCCATTCTCTTTCTCTCTTGAGAGTATTTTTTTGCCTGAGTTTTACTTTCACTTTTAATAAAAATGCTATTGCGTGGCTTTTTGTGTCTGAAAAAATTTATCTCATTGCAACACAGGAACTGAGGCTGGGAGCTTCATCTCCACATTCTCCTGTGACATCTTTAGCCTTAAAGACGACTACGAGTTTTAAACATGCACTCCATAATGTCTACATGCAGAGTTGAGCAGGAACCTGACCCCAAATTTAAAGACTCAAAAGGAGACAGATACAAAATAAAAGTAGAGATGTCTAGTCTTTATCCTGCTTTTAGTTAACCATTGGGTTTCTGAAGACCCAAGTGAAAAGTTAGAGGCTCATTCTACTAATAAATACTAAGTCCCTATTTCATGTTTAGCAAAAGCAAACTCTAAGTCCCTGTTATATCACCTCAACGGCAGAGGGAAGAAAACAATTTCTGGCCAGTGGCTCCAGGAGATATTTATTGGATCTAATTAGGTAGTATAAGCCCACCCCTAAGTTAATCATTTTGGTCACTGGTGTGGTAAAGTTACTCACTGAGTAGAATCAGTTAACCTGACATACACAGAGCTGTAAGTGGGCATATTTACCATTGAATCAAAGGCCAATAAAGAAGTTATTTCATTAAGAAAAAGATATGACTGCTGAGTAATGAAAAAAGTTGTCCACTAAGCAAAGAATTACATTTTATAAGTGAGAAATTACATGGGGCAGAAGAAGATGTACCTACAGAGAAGGGTCTGAGGAGTTTCCAAGAGAAGGGGAACTCAACTCAGCAACAGCATGGTCCTTGACTTATATGATGGAAAATAATTTCAGCTTGTACCATTCAGAGTCATAAATAAAAAGGTTCATGTAGAAAAGTAGATAGGTATTCAAGGAAGAATACAAAATCTCAAAAGAGAGATACCTCTGTGAATAAAGCAAGGCATATGCATTCAAGGGAGAATGCAGGTCATCTGATCATGAGAAATGTATTTTGGGTGTTCCTGGATCTTCATTTAAAGAAATCTTGTTGAAGGGAGGGTATGGCAAAGTATGATGTAGTGACAATATCAGTCTGGTGATTTGAAGATGGTTTATGGTGGTCATATTTATCTCAGGATTTCAAGGCTGATATAGTCTTCATTATCTCATCAGTAGGTATTTTAGTCAGCTTTTTGTTCATTACCAAAATACTTAGAGGATGGAAAGTTTATTTGGGACTCACAGTTTTAGAAGGCTTAGTCCATACATGGTAGACTCCATTGTTCTGGGCTCAAGGTGATGCACTCCATCATGGGGAAGGGCCCAATGAAGGACAGCTGCTCAGCTCATGGCAGTGTCAGGAAGCAGAGAGAGTGGAAGGGAGTATATAGAAAGAACAACCCTTCCAGGTCACAACCTCAGTGACCTGTACCTCCTGGGGCCAAACTCCACTTGTCTACAGTTACCACCCAGTCAGTACATTCAAACTAGGATGGACTGATTAGGATACAGCTCTCACAATCCAATCATTTCACCTTTTAATATCCTTGCATTAGCAGGAGTTTTGGGGGAACATCTCGTATCCAAACCATAACATTCGATAAAACTGGAAAGTCCCCTAACTGTTAGGTTTCTCAATATCTTATCTCTCTTTGCTTCATCTATCTTTGGGGGTTTGATTAACAGTGCTCAAGGTAGATTTATAGTTTATGGAGTAACAGACCTAGAAAAGTTGTGGTGGAACTTCTAAATTAAATTTGTGTTTCCTTGTTCTTCTTTTGTATCTTCTTTCTACCTATTTTTTTTTCTTTCTCCTATCCAACCTCATTACCATGCTCTCTCTTGCAATTCTAACAGGAATAGTGGTGTGATCACAATATTGCTAGAAACCTGACAAGTAAAGAATGGCAGATTGCTTTTATTGCTGTGTTGATTGCACTATGAATGAATGATCAATCCTCAGATGTTTACCTGAAAAGTTTGATTTGTTTCCGTTCATTAAATTTCATTAAATGTGTATAAATATGTGTGTGTGTGTGTGTGTGTGTGTTTTGTGTGAGAGTTGATATTGTAAAAAGAAAAACATATGAGGAACTTTCTGATGAAAGATTGCTATTACTTCCTATACTTGGATTTAAAAAATCCCATATTGTGCCTATGCATAGGACTTAAACTAAACTATAAGTATATTCATTTAAAACATTGAATGAATTGCACTGATCAATAAAATCCAGGAGGGAAGAAGTTTCATGTACTTGATCATTTTCTTGAATATGCATATATCATTAGTATCCCAGATCTGCTTAGTATAATTTAGGAAAAAATAAATAGAAAGCAACTTGTGCCTTCTGATAACACTGAAAAGAAAAGATAGGAAACAGAACACTTGCTTTTGCTTGGGATGAGTACAATAAAATAGAGAGTAACTAAAGTAAATAAATTTTCATTTTGGAGACAATTCCTAGCAGGCCTCTTGGGTCTACAGTTTCTTAAGAATAGCCCACTGGTTGATTGCTGTTAGAAAAACGAAGTCAATTTTTAGATGAAAGAAACAGATTCTGACACTAATTTGTGATATGGAAAAGCACATTTACAAAGCAGCCTAAATTTACTAGGTAAGTATAAACCTCCTAAGGTGCCCAGTGGTCACAGTTCCCTTCTGAGAAAAGTGGCTGCGTGGTTTCTATGCAGAGGTTTATAGTCTTCAGTCCAGGTGAGCCACTCTATTGTGACTGGGCTGGTAAAAGCATGGTGATTCTGTATTTAGAAGCTCTCCAGCCACTTTTCTCAGTAAGGAGTAATAATGGGCAGGCACTTTAAATCTTCTTGGATAGTTGAGCTAAACCAGAGTACAAAAGGCTATCAGGATTCACAGATGATTAGGGATTTCACTCAAGCAGGATTCTAGGTTGCTCTCACTTTGCATTACTATGAAACAACAAGAGGAAAGGTTTCCATTAGAAGAAAGTATTAATGGGTGATAAGTGCAGTCTCTGCCTATCTAGTTTCTCACAGAGAAACTGGGGTTCAGAGGCTCAATGGATTAGGAACAATGTGTGATGGGAGGATCTTTAGCTGTGACCTTTGGCCCTTTATGATTTTAGTTGTTCAATGGTCTGCCTCAGTACTCAAGACTTAAAATACCTCCGGAGTTGGTTGTTTGCTGAGCCAAAGACACGTACTGCTGTTCTATTTCTTTGGTCAAGTTCATATTGAATCCTTCATTGTAACAACAGGAGGGCCACAGGAGGCTGTGCTGTACTGCAGCTATCTAGTAAAATCATATACTGCTGGGACCTCTGGGCTCATGTTGTATTCTGAACAGCGGTCGGATTTCATGGGATCTAAGGTTGTAGCAGCTGAAATGATTTTTCTGAGCCTCTCAATTCCTTATACTCTCTAATTTGCTATATGGCTTGTATTCTAACTTGTATTCTTGATTAAAACACTTATGTTTGTGTTTCTTTCCAAAATTTAATATTTTAAATTATGGAACTCATTTGTACTATAAGAAATTAAGCAAATCAGTCTTTATTGACATTTACAGTGTGTGTGTGTGTGTGTGTGTGTGTATATATGTATGTATATATACGTACATACATATGTATATATCCTAAATATATTAGAGTTTCTTAGTGAAGCTATGAACGTAGAGGCTTACATCTCAGGTAACCCTAGTGCTTTTTGTAACATATACTACTAACAGTCTTCTGTGTCATAGTCCATGGAAAACCTGGGTTTAGAAAAGTACAGAATAAATCAAATGCAACAGTTCTATTCAAATTTACTAGGGATTTTATATAGTTGTTTCTGGGCAAGCAAAAGTAGGATAAATGAATATTGCTGATCATTTAAAACCACATTATGAAATTCTATTCCTATATTTTGTATTCTTAGACACAGATTTCACTACCTTGGAAGAATACAAGATGCAAATTGAGACTTCTGACTTTGTAACTTCCTATTTCTATCTTCACTCATGCACTTTCTTCTAATGGTCATCTTTTAGGTTAGCAATAATTAAAAGCAGATAATTATAGTGGCTTAAATATTCCTACTTCCAGAAACATCAAATAATTGTTCTATTTATTTTTAATTTTTTGTTTTATTTAGTTCTACATGACAGTAGAATGCATTTATGTACTTTGATATATCATACATAAATGGGGTATAATTTCTCATTTTCTGGTTATAGAATCACATCAGTCCTGCAGTCATAAATATACATAAGGTAATAATGTCTGTTTCATTTTACTATCCTTCCTATCCCTATATTCCCTCCCCTCCCTTCAGTCCCCTCTACTTAATCTAAAGTAACTCTATTCTTTCCTAGTGCCCCCACCTTGGAGAATATCATGCTAAGCAAAATAAGCCAACCCCCCAAAACCAAAGGCCAAATGTTTTCTCTGATATGTGGATGCTGTTGCTTGTTCTCTCAGTTTAGAATCTCTCCTCTTTAGAAAGTTACCCATTCCATAGTTGTCCAATTTTTTGACATTAGAAGGTAGGAGTAGGGGGAAGCATATGAAACTCTCGCCAAGAAATTTATGCCAATTTTTGAAGTATAATGATGACTTATTTGAGGGCTTTGGAGAATTCTATAAGACAAAATGATTAACTTTGTACTCTGGAAAAATTTCCTTTGTGAACTGTATATCAATCACAATTATACTTGCTAAAGCATTAATTTTGCCTAATATCAATCTGCTCACAAGACTATGGGTCAGTTTTTTTCTTTTATGTAAATAGTTTCCTCAATGAGTTATATTTATTCACCTAAGTATTCCTAACATAGTAGTGAAATATATATATATATATATATATATATATATATATATATAATATTATATGGAAGAAGTATTTTTGAGTTTAAAATAAAACAGTTTATAATTGAACTGAACACAAAAAAAAAAATAAGAGAAAAAGCTGAGATGCATGCACTCGGACATGCATTTAAATATTTTTAAAATATGGACATAATTATTTAGCTCGAAGGAAAATATTAAGGAACAGATTGGCAAATGAGCTATTACCACATTTTCACTAAAGCATGAGAATGTGTCACACAAGGAATTGACATATTGAAATTATTCTAAGTATTCTATATCAAATATTTTAGGCATCATGGAAAATGGTTGTCATTGGAAATATAAGAGCCCTGTTCGGAGATTCTGTGTTGCCTTATTGTCTGAATGTGTGACTCTCCACATTGACACCAAATTGCTATCCTGTCAACATGTGAAAGGATGGATCATTTTATCTCCTGAGTGATGAAGTTTCACATCCAAAAAGCACAGGCCGTCACTCCTTTGAGGTGATTATGATACCTCAAACTTGACAGCCTCCCCTGACAGCTTTCACATATTTCTGCAATCAAATTGTCCCTGCTTCTATTAGAAGAAGGCAGGTGTGTGCAAACTAGAATAAGAAGGTAAAGAGCAAAGGAATGATCTTCATGTTCTGAGTAATTATAAAAAGTTGTTTCCAGGGAAAAGAACAGATATTGATTTCGCCTCTCCTCATGATGTACACAGATGAGATACAGGAACCCATATGGGTCCAAGGTTTGCCAGGAAAGGAATATCAGGATAAGCAGATGGCAGTACCATTGCCATATGGCTACTCAGGAATGGACCCATGCTATGGCACTTTGCCATAGGATAAAGCTAGAAATATCTTTCTGCTACTATTTTAAACAGAGAAGAGAATGAATATATGTTTGTTGTCATGAAAAATCATTAGGAAATTGTGACAGGTATATTATATTACATGCAACCCCACAATTGGGCACTTTGACTGATAAAATGACTTAAAAAGGAATCAAATTGATGAGTTTTCCAATATTTTGGATACAGAATTGTGTAGATAATGAGGTTGATTTTATTTTAAGCTTCAAGCCGAAACCCCCATTCATTGAGGGTTAGGATATTTTCCCAGGTTTATATACAACTGTTGTGTAAATTCAGTATTACAATGTTTACACTATTAAATAATAAACTAAGCATCACTGTGAAAGTAATTTTTATGATTGATGTGAAATAAGTACAACAGTCAAAAGAACATTAGATTTAGGAATTGAAGAGTTCATGGATGATAAGCCAGGTACACACCATGGCAATATTGACAGGTCAGTGAATTTCTCTCAGCTGTAGTTTCCTGCTCCATGAAAGTTCTGTAACAGGTCTGGGGATGAAGCTCAGTGGTGGAGTGCTTGACTACATGTGTGAGGCCCTGAGTTCAATTTCTCAGTACACTAAAAAAGGTGTATACTTGGTGTCGTTGAGAAAAAACATGCAGTAAAGAAAGAAGAGTGCCTTTAGAAGTGACCCAGAAATCTATTCAAATTTACCTCCTCCCATTGCTACTTTTATAATTTTCACTATAGAAAGCTATTAAATCTTTAAACTCAATTTCCCCATCTTAAGAAGGAGGATAACAGTACCTGAGTCACAGAGGCTGTGATGAGAAATGATATCATTCCAGATGACTCCTAATCACAGGAAAGAAATGAGCAGAAGTAAATTGAGAACAGTAGGTTCATCTCAGGTGAATGTGTTAGGGATGATTGGAGAAAAGCAAGTGTGTCAGCTAGCCCAAACCCTGGAAACACTATATTTTTTTTGACTGAGATTTTTTAGAGTGATACTAGGAGTTTGTTCTTTTAAGTGACTCTGACAGAGTTACATCTCTGGCTCTAAGTTTCCTCAGAAGCCATTTATCATATGTTGGTAAAAAGTGTTCCCATTCTGGCTTCTCTGGAGAATTTAGTACAGCCCAAATTTGGTGAGATCTTCCCAAGGGTCATCCATTAAAAAAGTATATCATGTCCCATTTGCCACAGAGCTTAGGGCATAGACAAACCTTTGGAATACTAGGTTGTTCAAATAAAGTCTTGGGCAGGTAGAGGCGGACAATTTTCCTACTAACTCTTTCTCTTCCAATGTGATGTCCCTAATCACATCTCCCAATTTTGATGTTATTTTCTTTTATAGTCTTACTTTGAACTTCGAATGATTCTGAAAATGTAATTTTAAAAGCCTTTTTTATATCTGAAAACTCATCAACAATACATGAGATCATTGTGTTTTTCAATAATCCCTTTCCTATGTTTTTCTCATTGAATGCTTCAATCAGTCCCTGAAAGTATTCAGTATTTTACCCCCTTGTCCTAAGTGTATAAATCAGAAACATGATACACAGAAAAAATGTTTTATGAATTTACAAGATATAATCTATGAAAAAAATCAACAAATAATGAAACTAGGAAAAATAACAAGCCATCTAATGAATGTGAGAATGTTTTCGCATAATACTTATTGGCTGACATTAACTTGCAATAATATTTATTTATAGAAACTTGCATTAAGGAGGAAGACATATGATATTTTTTACCTTTTTTTCTCCTGTTTTCTTCAAAGGTCACAAATACACAATTACATACCATATTGGAGTTTAACACTCTCTCCTTTAATATTTTCCCTGTGCCTGATAAAACAGATAATATATTTCATTTAATAAGCATTGTATATAAAAATAGATAAACTTCAAACAGAAAAGATAATTGCAAATGTTAGGGAAGGATAGAATTAAGTGGCTTACAAACATGAATAAATTAATGAATGAAAGAAGAATTGATTAATAAATAAGAAATGTAAATTCTAGAGACAATTACCTTTTTTAAAATTGTGGTCTATTATGAATAAAATATATGGTAGGTATTAAAGAATACAAAGAGTATAATGTTTCTCAGACCTTGCAAATAAAATTAAAACAGCAGTGATTTTTTTTTTTTGCATCAAATAAGAATTCATAGACTTTTGGTGAGTTTAAAAGTGCCTGGAAGTAGGGACCTAAAGTCCAGAGTCACCACAAACCAGATGGATAACCTACTGCTCAACAACTCTCAGGCTTTTACTTATTAGTAAAATGGGGCTCATCATAGCTACCTTGCCTCTAACACAGGATTTTATGTGGATATCAAATAAAATATTCTATATTAAATTTACCTCAAAATTTCAATTGTAGTTTACTTATAAATACTAATTGGGTTTAGTTGTCTCCCTGGTGATTCACAGAAAATCTGAGGAACTGAAAAGTGCTAATAAGGGTTATTATTTTCAAAGTAAAAAAAAAATACAAATTCTTCTTTGGGACCCACAGAGCAGTTTAAGGAGGGTTGCTTTAGGGTAAATACCTTGATGTAGGCAGCTAGGAGAAGAGCCTGGTGGAAGTATGATCCCAGGTCAGAGCAGCAGGAAAGATAGCAGCATTTTGTAGTTTGAGAAATGTATTTGCATTTTAAGCATACAGGAGACTGAAATCCATCAAAGGAAAATCTTTTTTAAAAAGGATATTACATAGCATTTGGAGCATGATGTATTTTATTAAGTTGTTCTCTAAAAGCAAAACATGAAATGATGAATACATTTAATTTTTTCCTGCATTTAAAATAATACAAATTGCTTTGATAGATAAATCTACAAATCTCAGTGAATTAACATAATCAAAGACCTTTTATTGCTCAGATAAAGTTGAACTCAGTGCACTGGAGGGTTGAAAGGTAGTTGGGAGATGTGCAGGAGCCAATTTCTTTTCCAATGTCTTTCCAAAAGCACAGGGAGCTGCCATATCCATCATAGTGTCTCCAAGTTTATGCTGGGAGTCAATGCCAGTAAACCAACCAGAAAGAAAATGGATAGACAATTTCAGGAAATTTTATTTTATTTTACCTTGCAAATCAAATTAAATTAATTTTTATTCTGTATTTTCTGTGTTTATGTGTGGAAGAAGTTTTGTTGTTGTTGTTGTTGTTTTTACTAGAAGTGGTATACACCAGTTCTATCCATAACGCATTGGCCAGAGTTTACTTATAGGGACATAAGAAAATGAGAATAAAAAATAAGGTATACTTGTCTGCCAAAAACAGAGAGAAAAAAAAATACAACCAGTCATTCTCTGTCACACGTTTTCCTTTTGTTTGCTAAGCCATGACCTATCTTATGATGCAAATTTAAAGTTCTATGGGGGAACAGTCCTTTCTGAAGAAGAACAAGGAAAAGAAAATCAGTGCTATGAGGGGCCAGGTGTATGGCTCTGATCATTGTGGAGGTGGATTCTGCTCAAGGCATCTACCTAGCCCAAATCCTGAGTAACACTAGAAGCTAATAGGAGGTCATGACTGAGAAGAAGTGGAAACACACTAAAGCTTGGTTCCCTAGTTTGACCAAGGAATTGAAATGAGGGGTTTCCAGCCACATAGACTATCTCCAGATGAGAAGGTCAGTGACTGCAACCTAAACTCCAGGTTTTGAGATCCAGCTGCAGTTGCAACTATAGCAGGACATCACTGCCTACCTCAGCCTTGCTCTGAGGGTAGGATGCCCATTGTAACCTGCCAACTCCAAAGACTTTTTGAGTTTTCACGCTCCTGGGCTTCTGCCCTCCTCTAGAGGGAATCCTGTGGGTAGAGTTATGGGAAGGGAGGGGAAACCTTACCTTGGCTCTTCTCCTGACCTGCCAATAAAACTTTATGGTCCAGGTGTGGAAGAGAAGAATGATGGAATAGTCAAAGGCTTTCCTTTTTTGGTTTGCTTCCTTGGCAGCAAAATATAATATTTTAAATATATTGGTTTTCAGTCAGTGCCAGGTGCACTCCCTAGTTCTCAGTCTTCCTTACTTAGTTGCTTTCTTGTCTCCATGATGTTATTGCTTAGTTTAGCAGAAGTCACATCAAGAATGCAGACCTTAGTCTGATCTTATTGCCAAACTGATTCAAAAAGCTCTCTTGGTATTCAAAATTTGAAATTTTTATTTATATTTTTAGATTCAGGGAAGTAATCTGTTATGGCCTAATATGTCTGTACCTTTTATCTCCCTTTCTTTTCTGCTTGCAAATATGTCAATCAGCACTTGAGAACTTCTCATTTTCTAAGACCTTCTAAATACAGGTAAAAGCTCCCATGTAGAGTACTAACTTCTGTTTTCTAATCTCTTCTGCTAGAGCTAGTGGCTTAGTGGACAGGTGGTCTCTGTTATGAGTTATCACAGTTGACATTGTGAACATTTGTTTCCTCACTACATAACATATATCTCCATTTTCCCAGTCTCTTTTACCAGTATCCTTGTAGGCCCACTGACACAGAAACAAGGAGACAATTTTACAGGACTTTTAATTCCGTATCACACTTCTAATAAACCCTTGTGTTTATTAAGTTAATGCTACCTGCTGATCAAGAAAAGTTTATAACTTACTCAGGTAAATTTTGACAGAAGTGGAGAGGACATTGGCTCCACATATTGTAGAATAGGTTGTTGGATTCAACAATAACAAGAATTTCTGTTATCCTGGGATTTGAGATGCAGCTAGCAGATGAAGAGAGAGAGAGGATAGAAACACATGGAAAATATTTCATTAGGTGAATAAGTGTTTTATATGACTCTATATGACTTCCACTTATATAACTCTGATTGCAATACATCACATGGTAAGATCTAGAACTTTTGGTCTAAAAATACAGTTTAAAAATATGTTCTAGACGAAAGAAAACATGGGTTTTCTGAACAAATATCTCCCAGTAACTGATTTATTATTTTATCAAAAAAATCTATTAATTTCAGTATTTACATTGATTTTACCACTTGATAATTAACAGTATTTACATTGATTTTACCACTTGATAATTAACAATTGGGTAATTATAATTTCTACACAATTTAATTATTTTAATTTGAAGATTTAAGAATGTCTATTATATGTTAAATAAACCTATAAGAACATTATTTGATATTAAACAGGGAAGCTTTTTTTATTTTTTCTGATAGACTGATGAATGTAGAATGTGTAGAATAAGAGAAATTATGGAGGTGAACTTGGTCTGGGATTTTGAATAAGAGTCATAAAGGAAATATAACATGCAAAGGGCCAACACAGTAGTGAGCATGATCCTCCACACTCCCCCCCCCAAAAAAAAAATAGTTGTTCACTATCCTGAAACATAGAGAACATGAGGAAACGCATGAAGTGATGAGATGTTGCTTGAGAGCCGGGATCAAATAACTAAAGGGCTTGAATGAGGAGATGTGTATTAAGTGCACATTTATATCCACATACTATAAATATATAGCTATAAATTGAAATGCATTTGTGTAAATAGATATGTTTGTTTTTAATCTGGATCTATCAAGATACCCCTCTTGATAGTAGAGTCACTCCTTAAAACAAGACAAGCAGGCTGAGGGTACATAGTAAGGTTATATATTTGAAATTCTCACTCTATGGGAGAAGATTTTGTGACATTTTCAGACCATTCCAGAGACTTGCGACTTCACTGGCATTTTTAATAACTAAACCCTGTGTATATTGAGTACTTGGCAGTTCCTGCTGACATAAGCTTTACCCATTACTATTAATATCCAGGTACCAAAATTTCTAAGTAATGGAGTTTTTTTTTGTGTATGTGTGATACAGAAAGAGTAAGTTTTAAAATGTGACATCTTCCCACAATTGAGAAGGTTTTTTTTTCTTTCTTCCTGTTTTTTTGTTTTTTGTTTTTGTTTTTCAGAAGATCTCATGGATCCTCCTTTATACTATTCATATACTCTCCCAGACAGCTCATCATTTTATGTAATAATTTACTCAGATATTTTGGTGACAAAGACTGCTCAGAACTTCACACATCTATTCTAATATTTGGCATTAAAATGAAATTAAAACACAAACATCAAGTGTCTATATTATGTCTATAATTGGAAAGTTGATAGATTTCTATCATTCTAGGTAAGCCCACGATGTATTAGGAAATAGAGAAAATCTGATAACACTGAAGGTAGCGGGAGATAATGCTTTCCTCTATGAACAGATTCTTACCTTCACAAGTTGTTCCTGGTTTTTTTTTTTCTTTTTCAATATCAAAGATACGATTTTAATGTACTTAATGGTAGAGAACTTGCCTAGCATGCATGACTCTGCAGCACCACAATAAATAAAGACACACAAAAAGACAGAAGAATGGAACATTCAGTTCCCTAACTTCTTTCCTTAAGAAATGTAAATGCATCATTTCTACCCATTATTCCAAAAACAACTGATGATTTGAATGTCACTGATAGGTGACATACTATAATTTCTTTAGGCTTTTATTCAACTATTTGGTGCAAAATCATCTCTCCCTTTCAATCTTGTTTTGCATGCTCCTTCTATTCTTTTTTATATGCAGTCTGATTTCTTTGTTGATTATGAGGAACACTTTATTTCTTTGTAGCTTTTGCTTTCAAATTTATATACATAAATCTATCAAATTCTCAGAAAAAATCCAAGAATCTCTGGTGAAACACAGTCACAGGGAGGAAAAGTATCTGATTCAAAATCAAGCAGACTACTCATCTGTCATATATGCTCATAAAATAATTTGGCACAAGAAAACTGGGAGGATAAATTTTAAGAATCTCCTTGCTATCATTTTTGCTGGTTTAAATCCAGAAACTTTTCATGATAAAGTACTCTTCAAATTATGTTTTAACAATGTTGAATATTTTGTATTAAGTGAATTTCTTTATATTTTCTCAAGGTAGAAACAAATTTCCCCTAAAAGTATGCTACCTCCTTTAAAAGGAAGGAAGAGAAAATGACTAGTTATTGTAATTTCAAGCCATGTATTTGGACATAATTAAAAAAAATCAGTCATAGATTATTTGAGGATACTGAGTGATTGTTTTAATTTTTATTTGATAGTGCAATGGTATTGTTGTTATGTTTTTAAAAGAACCAATTAGTAACAGGTAGTAAAATAACTAAGGATAAAATAATGTGATGGCTGGAATTATCTTGGAAATAATTTAGGGGCAGGAGGAAATTGGTTTGGTACAGACTAGCAAAGTTGGCCATTGTTAAAGTCTATTAATGCTTTTGATGAATAGAAGGAATTCATTATGCTATTCTTTAATTTTTGTTATGTCTTAATATTTTCATATTAAAGAAGATATTCACATGAATTAGTGAATGTAATATAATCTTAGCACTGAAAAAATATTTTTTTACTCTACCCATACTGCATTCCACCATGTGCCAAATAGACTAATAGTCAATCTGCAGTCTAGGTCGTTGTTATTATAAACTGTCCTTTCCTTGATAACAATAATAATAATATTAATGTTGAAAGTAGAAGCAAGCAGCAGTCTTGTGTACATTCTTATTTGACAACCATTTCTCTCACAATACCAAGACCTGTAAAAACCTTACACTATTAATTTCCATCTTATTCTTAATTAACTACATTGCCAACTCACTCAGAAAGAATTTTCTACATAGCAAAACTCAATCACTATGAAATCCTCATCTTTCTTCTTTGTTTTACTCATGGCCCAAATTCCTGTGTACTAGTACAGATGTCTTCAGACTATGAGCAAGCAGGAAGAGCATCACCAGAAAACATTGTTAGAACTATCAATTCTCTGGCCTCATTTAAGACCTACTATAGGAAAAACCCTGGATGTAGCGTCCAGTGTCTTAGATTTCTCTTGCTGTGTAAACAAATAACCAAAAACATAGCAAATTAAAACAATAATTTATTAGCTTACCAGTGGATCAAAATCCAACATGACAAGATTGAGTTTTCTATTTAGGCTATTACAAAGCTAAAATGAAGGTGTTCAGTGAGCTGAGTTATTGTCTGAAAACTCTAGACAAAAATCTACTTCCAAGCTCATTCTGGTTGTTGAATGAATTTAGATCCTTGTAGAACTAAAGTCCCATGTTTGGGGGGGGGGGCTGTTGGACAAAAGATGCTCTCAACTTCAATAAGCAGCCCTCATTCTTTGTCACATGGCCTCTTCCATCTTTAAGCCAGAGGGGTGTACCATGTAATTCTTGTGCTTCTAATTTCTCAGTTCCTATGTCTTTGGCCTCTAGATTCATCCCTCATTCATTCTAATAGCACCCCTCTTCTCACTGTTTAAAAAAAAGATAAAAGACGTTTTCTCAGTGGCCCACAAATCTATATGTACATGCTTTGTGCCCTGGAGATGTTTCATCTAATTGGTCATGGGATTCTTTTAAATTGGCATATGAATGCACATAATGTGAGATCAAACTGAAAAGTAAAATGTATCTTCTTGAAAAGCAAATTTTACTTCCATAGTCTATTAATTTAGGACCTTACTCAAAATGTAACTAATATTTCATTTTCAAAATAAATGAATCAAGTATACATGCAACTATAATTGCATAATTAATTGCTAAAGTAAACATTGCAACCTGTTAAATTTTAGCCTTGTATATGTATCCCAAATTATTGTAAAATATTATACTTGCTTTGTCAGAGATTCAAATGAGAAAAGAAAGATATTGCCATTTGGAATTTTGAGAGAAAGGGAAGTTTGTCATATTCAACATCAGCAATGAATAGTTTTCTTTATATACTTTTATTTCACTTTTGCTCACTCTTCATTGACCAAAAGAAGCTGCATAATCATGTTTAACTTCAAATGTAAAGGGAGGTATCATTGTAGGTTACTAGGGAATATCACAAGTATCAATGCCATAGAGTATGTGTGTGTGTGTGTGTGTGTGTGTGTGTGTGTGTGTGTGTGTGTGTAAGAGAAAGTGAGAGTGAAAGAAAACAGAAAAGGAGAGAGAATTGATAAAGCATACAGTATATCTGCATGTGGGAGAAAGATGAAATCTCTCTTTGTCAGAAATTCTAAAACTCTCAAGAAAATATAATTATTTAAAATGTCAAAAGAAAAAAAATAAGTCTGTAATACTACCAATTAACTGTGGGACAAATTTCATATTCCTCCTTACAAATAATCATTAAACTGAGACGTTTGGACAGTTTGGTTATAGCTGTTAAATTTTATGGGACCAAACCAATGGCATAAATATTGTAAGGCCATTTTTGTCAAATAGCACCTAAAAGTATGTTACTACTAAATTAATGTGTGTTCGTTACTTAATTTTGATGCAAACATTATTTTTTTCAACATAGATGAAATTTAGAAGGCTCTTTGTGTTAATAACATGAAGGGATGAAATATACAGATATATAACATCTTAGAACAGCCAGATTCTATTTTCATCTCTCTTATTTGATCCAAATTGATGACACAGTGTCTGACACATCACAAACTCTGTGTGATACTCAGGTCAATTTTTTTGCCCTTCTTGGTTCTTCTCTACTGTGGTTATGAGTCTATCACAAGACTCTGTAAAAGGTATAATAAAAAGAAGAATTGGAGTTTGAGATCAACAGAAGTTCTGAAAGTAGACTGGAACTCTCATAGGTCTATAATCCTTTCGTCTTTTATTTTTAAAATGAGAATCTGGCGTGGAGCATATTGAAAGGAAATGAAGGGAATTGTTTTATTGGTAAAAGGGAGAATGGAATCTGGATATTTCTATTAGATAGGCATGAGGCCTGGAAAATCAGTTTAATCACATTCTGCAAATATTAGAGGAAGTATTTGGTTTGACTTGGGAAAGAGTTTAAAGTCAAGTCAGACATTGAGTGAGGAAAAAATAAATTCCCTATGTCTATTGAATCCCTGGAAAACCCATAAGTTTTTGATTATTTTGTTAATATCTATATTATCCAAAGGTAGTACACCATGATATTTTTAACACAGCTTTTGAAGTTAAAGCAGTGTGCAGAATGAGATAAAGGTGGGATTTGCCATTTATAGATGGCAATGATTTCCTTCCTAGATTCTCAAACTAGAATAGAAGGAAAACACTAATTCATGAGTCTCAAGCATGCTGTCAAATTTAAAATTTTGGTAGAGTATGACAGAATAAGCATGTTTGAAAGAATGTGTATATACACAAAAATATGTATATTTAAATCAATCTGTAAACCTGTATATTTATCTATCTCTATTATCTATCTATCTATCTATCTATCTTTTTGCCCCAGTCTTTCCAAATTGTGAGTTTTTTAATTGTTATCATTGATTTATTTTTTTCTTAGAACCAAGTATGGTACTAATATGCATTTAATTTTTTTTGTTGTTGGGCTGACTTAAACCTATCCTGAGGAATGCCAGTAAATAGTCTATTTAATTTGTTAGAAACATGACAACAGTAAGTGTCCTATGAATCTTAATCTATTCCTTTTTCCCACTTTGGAAAAATAACAGTTGATTTTAGGATTAGGAAGAGGCATGGCATCCAGAAAGTTACTGGAATTTAAGACTGCCCTCTATATTCTGGAACTATCTTGGGACCTGCTTCTCTCTGATATAATTTATGAAACAAAGAGAAGGGAAGTTTGAAGAGATCCTTTGGGAGGAGGTAAGGATAGATTTTGAAGTGATTCTATGCCAGGAAAGAAAAGACAAAGACAAAAACAAAAGAAAACAACATCTACAGAGAGTGGATATGAATATATAAATCATGGCCAGTATTCTGCCAGGACTCTCAGGAATATATCAAATGCAAAGAAATCAGAGAAGGGAATATCATTTCTTCCTTTTTCCAAAGTAAATAAAAGGGAAGCCAGGTAAGACACAGAAGTCCATTTATGCAAGATTTTAATGACTTGGAATTTATAAGTGAATCGGGATTTATTAGATCCATTTTACCTGGACCAGATTTTGGACTTTTCCTAGGTTGCCAGGCAGCAGCTTTTTCTGTCCCAATGTGTGTATAATAATAGAGGAATTATACAAGCACTGCATGAAGAATTACCAGGAACTTAATGCAATCAATAATAAAAGGTGCAGGTTATTTTCTTTCTGATATGATTTCGTTTCTTTTCTCTAACCTTACAAAACAACAGAAACTGATCACATTTGCAACTAGTACAACATTGTCAGAATTAGTTACTATGCAGTAAAATCTTATTATAATTCGCTTAGCAGATTCTAAAAGTTTCATGATTTTGTTTAAAAGAAAATAATGAATTCACAAAGAGATGTCCAATCTTAGATTATACTCAATACTAAATTTTAAATATGATTTTTCAAAGGGATTATAAGTTGCTCTAAATTTATTCCTATCTGTTCACACAATTCGACTATCTTTAAGATAATTTTTATGGTAAAGTTTTATTTTCATATTTATTAATAAAATATCTTATATCAGACATTACTAAAGATAAACAGTATTTAAAATTTTTAAAATCTATAATTTGTCATTAAAAATTTGATTTTATCATATTCTAATATTAATAAAACACATTTGTCCTGTTTCATAGCTCAGATAGCTATTTCCTTAACGTTCTTTGAGAGACAATGGCTTTTCTTTATTGGGTGTACCTATGGCATTTTACAAATATAACCTACTTAACTTGCATATGGAAATCTGCTTGCAATAAAACACTAATAATTATACTAGCAAATTATTGGATTACATTACTCGATCTTAATATTTATGTTTCTTTTAACTGAGATGCAATGAAAGCATCATATCTTGAATGCATTTAGAGACAGACAATGTATAAATCATGCATGTTTAGTGAGATGATTTACAGGTATAGAGTGTCCTTTGATACCTTTTTAAGTCTATTACCTGTGCTTTGGGCAGATATTTATCACTGATAATCAACGAGAAGGAAAAACACAATGGTGCAGAACAAACATCTACATTTTATCCATTTCCCCTTTTTAATAGATGAAAATTACTTGTTCTGAAATATTGGCCTTTAGCTTTCCATAATAATCTCAGACCCCGAATGTCTGTGGAGGGTAGAGGGGTGAACAAGTAAGGTGAAGGGATGAAAAATAGCATGACATGTTCAGACAATTTATTTCTTAAAAATTGAGGCAGAAAAACAAGTAAGATAGTTATATATTGTTTTTATTTATTTTGCAAAATAATTCTCACTGTACATTGTGGTCATGGTATGATTATTATAGAAATTTACACAAGCAGATAAGAAATTGGTAGGACATACTAAATATCTGTCATATTTTATTCTTATAAAGATTATTCCTACATAAATGCAGTTATTATCAATTCTAGTCTCCTGTCACTATCCTTGCTCTTTCATTTGTTTTCATTAAAAAATATTTTCCTTTGGCCATTGGGGATGCTTCTATGGATACCTTTGTAAGGTAGGACTTCCATATTGTTTTGTTACGATTTTGTAATCTTGTCTAAATTATGCATGAAATTCAATGTTTGTCATGATATTCTATCTTTTAAACTATTTAGCAGATGCTTAACTGTTACTTTGATATTTACTCTAGAACCAAATTGAAATATAGGAAAAATAAAGGAACAAGTTATTGAGGTATAAATTAGGGTTCTTCAGAGAAGTAGAACCTATAGGACATATGTGTGTTTATGTACGTGTTCATTTGTATATGTGTGTGTGTGTATACATATTATGTCTGTGTGCATGTGTGTATACATACTATGTCTGTGTGCATATATGTATTTAAGAGAATCGGATCATGCAATTGTGGAGGCTTAATGAGTTCAACAGGGAATGCCATGAGTCTTAAGAAACAGTTGTAGTTCCAGTTTAATAGCAGTTGCTGAAGAGCCAGGAAAAGCTGAGGTTTTAGCCAAAGCCTAAAGGAAGTCTATTAGAGAATTCTCTTTTGCTGGATATTTGGAAGTGGGAGTCAGGGAGGGAAAGGTCACCTTTCTGTTCTATTCATGCTCTTGATTGGATGAAGTATACCCACATTATGGAGGATAATCTGCTTTGCTCAAAATCTACCTATTTTAAATCCATCTCACATAAATATCCAGAACAATGTTTAATTATAAGTTGGTACATAAAATTAATTATTATGGTATGGTGGGGCATGTCTGTAAGCTTAGAGACTGGGAAGGCTGAGGCAGGTGGATTCAAAGTTCCAGCCCAGTCTCAGCAACTTAGCAAGATTCTATTTCAAAATAGAAAAGATTGGGGATGCAGCTCAGCAGTAGAGCACATCTGTACTTAATCTGTGTAACACACACACACACACACAAAATATACAAAAAGCATAAACCTAGTTATAATAAGGCCAAGGCCAAAAGGTTTCAAATGGATACTGCAGAAGAACCAATAAAACATTATGAAATGATATTTCTGAATTTCATGAATTTCTTGGGAAAACTGAAGAATTTTTGAGTGCAGAATTTTGTTAGAAAATGTCAATTTCTCTGTATGATTCATATAACAAAATATCATGTAGTACATCTGAATAAGTGAAACAGCCCCTAATACTATCTTTCTTTATGATATTTGTGTTTCAATCTATGAAAAATTATTGCAATACTTCCTGTTGAACTAATAGGCTAGTGAGAGTTGAAGTCTGTTTCATCATGCCATGATTCACACATCTGAGAAATGCTGCATGATGTCAGTGGTTCAGAGAAGATAAACTATGGTATCAACATATTTTGGGGAAATCAGTCTGGCACCAGAAAATTTGAATGAATCATTGATAGAGTGATTATTAGGCAATTTCCTTCCAAAGTAATGAAAAAAAAACTCATGGGTTGATGCCAGCCAAAGCCACCTTATTTAGAGATAAAATAAATATCTTTCTCATATAATGTCCACCATTGGTATGAATCCAACTTCATAAGTTAATTTGTATAGAGACTTCCTTGGTAGGTCCATGCTTTTCTCCAACACATTAATAATAACAATAACAGGCACTGATGATGAAGATGAAAGTTTCCAAAATGATTTATTGTTAATTTATATATCTGGAGCCAATAATTTAATAGGAAATCTAAAAGTGTCTAGATTAAATTCATTGTTATAAGGCCAATCTAAAGTCAAAATTAAGGTCAGTTCTGGAAATATAGTTTTAAGATAGCATATCTGAATTTTATTGACACTAAAGTGTTTGTAATATTATATTCATTACACAAGGAATAATATACCAATTTGTCTTCAGCAATAGAGAAAAGTTTTATTTTTTTGGTAAATAAGTTATTAGCAGATGACACATAACTTAAAGACCAGAAAATTAAGTACAGCAGATTATCTTGGGTGCATAGAGTCTCTCCTCACAGTACTTATGTGTTTTATTCATTTTCTTTATCAATAATAACAAAGACATTCTGTTTTGTCTGCTGATAGATAATTGACCAAATCTTCAAAGTTCTTGTTTCAAGTACTTTGCCCCAGCATAGGTAAGGTGTTCACCCATGGTCCCATCAGCTGTGATCATTTGAATGAATTCAGTAGGCCCAAATATAGTTCCAGGCACATTCTTTTCCGAGAGAGTGTGGCTGAGGACAGAAGAATCTGGAGGGTGTCACTGGGCTTTAGTATTATCTCAAGACAAATTGCTGGAAAATGCTCACTTTATCCTTCCAAAAACCATACAAGCAATTTTCAATAATCTGTGGATTGCATTCAAAGCATATATCCTGATGAACTGATAATTCTATTTAAAAATTGATTATCATTATGTTAAATTTGTCTTTTTCATGAAGATAAAAAAGTTTTGCCGAATTCTCATAGACAAAGCTCATGCTTAAAGAATGCACAGAATGAAATTTCATACAAAATTTATAGTCATTTGTTTCCAGAGTTGGAGGATCAGTCTCTCCTAATTCATTAAAAACCACCCAAAATCTTTATTTCCACACATATTGGAAGCTTTTTGCTCAGTAATTGCATACCAGAACTTGAAATTGGCATTCATATCACATGGAAACAGTATTGCACCTTAAATCACATTCTTTCTTCAGGTGACATCTTATAACATTGAATGATGGCATAATTTTCCTATCAGGGTTTCTTCAGTCTTAGGACTCTGACTTTTTCCTCTTGGTTTAAATGACACAATTACAGCAAGGACAAATTTAGTGATTTGCTCTTTTGGTAACATCTTCTCTAAATAAGAACATCTGTTTTACAGTCACTTCCTGTTTATAGGGTAAGCTATTGTAGTTAAATTTCAAAATGTCAAACTCAATCAAAAATACTGATCTGTTTCAGCGTGCAAATGAAATGGCTAATGTGTATAAGGACTCTGTACAATCTCATGGCAAAAATGCTCTGCTGGGAATAGAGAGGACTGTTTTCTATTCCCAGTTCTCTCATGAATTATTGGTCCTGTCTACAAAAGGATAAAAAGTTATTCCAAGGACAAACCAGCTAATAAACATAGGGAAGAACCTAGAGGATGAATGAGCGAATCCGGTTGCTCGGACAAAGTGTGTATGCTCTCCATGAAGGTTGTCTTAGTCTCATACTGTGAACGTGAGAGGATTTCCTACTATGTCTTTAGGTGTGCATGGCATGTATGACATTAGCTTTAACATAAACAGGAATAGGCTCAGTAGCACAGAACAGAAGCAGTGATGTCTCAGTGGATTGTTCTTGACAGATATAGGGATCAGCTTGAGGGTATCTGAGTACAGGTGGGCAAAATAATGTTGGAGGCAAACAAAATGCAGGGGAATACTGAAGAAAATACCCGTCAGTTTGCTCTGAGGCTTTAAAAATGTCTCTTAAAATTTTCAGCAGTAGGCACCTAGATTCATATGAATCAATGTCCTTTTCCCTTTGTACTTATTCATAATGAATTATTCTACAAGGTTTTTTTTTTTGATAGTTGTACTAGGGCAATTTAATCATCTGTGTTTTAGTTATTTGATAGCTTAATTCCAGATGACCAAAAATGTCATTTGGCCCAGGGTGAACAAATATCACTGCCAGATGTGTAGTCATACCCACATGTGTGCATTATACCCAGCTAGCAGCATGTGTGAATTTTGCTTGAGAACAGCTGTGAACTGCCAAAACATATAAATTTTGAGTGAAATTTGCCTCGAATGGTTACTTAGAAGTATGAATAAGATCACTATATGTCTAAGGGTTTTAAGGAGTAGAGATTTAGGGTAGAAAAGTAAAATAGAATAAAATAAACAAAATGAAAACATAACAATAACAAATATACAAGCAAACACAAGCAGAAACTGAAGAAAGGTTTTCCAAATTTATTTCACAAGTAGAAAAAGAGGAAATAATCACTCTCTGTCCCTATCCATTGGCTTTTCCTCATTCCTATGCAGTTGCTATTGAGGAAAATAGAGATTTAAAGATGATATAAAACTTGGCATAAAGGACATTACACTTAAAATTACTAGAATTTTTGATAGTCAGAATTTTTGATAATCACTGTTCATGGTACAGTCACCAATCTGTCAATAACATCAAATTTTGCAGGAAGCATTCATTTTTACTCTACATTCTCCCATATTTAACTCTTCAACAGACAGGAGTCCCTGAAAATTACTTTATACCATCATAGCAAAGAACAGACCAGGCAATTGTGTTCAACTGACTGTATTGATAGACTTTTCCCCTTACCTTCCCCTTAAAGTCAAGTGCACAGGGGAAAATTGTCTAGAAAAATTGAAGTGGGTTATATTTTTAATGTTTTTTTGTTGCATATAAGCATAACACAAGTTTTTCTATTATCTGCTGGCAGAGGGAAGAGTCCAGTTGGAAGAGTACACAATAACCACTCAATCACTGAACTTCATGTGACATTTTGGGCCTTCTGGGGACAGCTCTCCCTGTTTCCCTTATTTATTGCCTTCCCTCTATCCCTATTCCCTTATAGAAATAGGGATCTCCAACATGCCCCAGATAAGAGATCATAACCCATGTCATAGGATTTCCCTCATATTCTGCTGCAACATTATGCCAATAAAGAGAAGATATCCATATGCAATTCCAGGAGCTTTACAGACTCTGATGTACAACAAGAATAGAAGGAATTATGCTTTCTGCTGCTCAGAGTAGGCAAGTAGGAATTTGGTGGTGGAGGGACAGTTACTGTGCAGGGAATGGAGTCAGGCAGTGCTTATCAAACCTTTTAGTGCATACAAAAACTTGGAGATGCTGATAAAACAGATTTTAACATAGTAGGTCTGGGTAGAGGATGAGATTCTATTTTTAGAAAAGATCCCAATTAATGAAAATGTTGCTGATCCCCTGAATAAAATGGACAAGGACCCAGCAGTTCCATATTCCTTAGTTGGGATGTTGGAGGCACTCTGGTTACATAATCATTATAATATATGACTGTTTAGCATTTTTGAGGGGGTCAGGTATTGAATCTGGGGGCACTTGGCCATTGAGCCACATCCCCAGCCTTATTTTGTATTTTAGAGACAGGGTGTCACTGAGTTGCTTAGTGCCTTGCCTTTGCTGAGGCTGGCTTTGAACTCAAATCGTCTCGTCTCAGCCTCGAGCTGTTGCAATTACAGACATGTGCCTGGCATTAGATCTTTTCATTGTATGATTTAAGGCCACAATTATTTAGTTTATTGCATTTTAAATCCAGTTTTTTTAAGAGTTAATATAACAAAAGGAGGACAACAAAACTTGCATTAGCAGATTTCAGCCCTATTAAGCTGAGTGTCACATTTTTTATAAAAATATGTTGTAAACCCCATTTCCAATGATAAATAAATGTCATAGAAAATACAGACATATAATTTTAAAAATACTAATATTTTAGTATAATTCTAATACAAATAAAAAATAATTTATTATGACATGATAAAAATTCGACATGTAATTTTATAGGCATGTTTATATAATCAGACATAATCAAGGAGTCGAAGGCTTACACTTGTTTGAAAACTTATATTATCCAGATTAAGACTGTGTGTTTTATTAAAAAGATAAACAGCAACATTTCTACTGATAATTTAATGTTTCCAAAAGGATACAATCTTTCTTCTATTTGTTTGGTATTTGCATTCCTGGAAAATTCAGAGTATATAAAACCTATGCCAAAAAATAGTTTGCATTTCCATTATAAAACAAAGTCAGCTTCTTGGCTCAGATACTTATAATCTTTTGCATGTGTTAATGGCCTGTAGAACTTGCAACTGAAAATGTGTTCTGAGGATTAGCAACGGTGTGACCTGAGAGTTGATTATAACTTGGAATTAAACATGATATTCAGGTAATGTTCGAAAAATACTATCTTAAGATAGTTTAGGCATTCAAAAACCAAACCAGACCAAAAAAATGATTCTTTGTTACAAGGATACTGTCATGGCAATTCAAGAAATCTGTTCTCCCTGGTTGTTCACTTGAGGCTAGACAACTCATACACCATTGTTCTAAGAACTAAAAACACACTTTAGGCTGCTGTGTCTCCTTTTTTGAAAACATATTAAACCTGGATGTAAAGAGAATTCTCAGAATCCTAACATCTGTTGATGAGTTATCCAAATTTTTATTTTTCTTCATGGGACACTATGATAATATGCATCTTTTAATGCCATTTTGGGTAGGATATTGGATATTAAAGTTAATGAGATAAAACACAAATCCTAGAAAATGTATGGATGACTGAACATAAGATTATTTATTTGATTATAAAATATAAATAGTTATAAAATTATAAAGATAAACAAAATGTAAGTTACTATGTTCATTATCTTTTTGTGACTATGACTAAGAGGAAAGGCTTATTTTGGTTTCAGAGGTTTTGGTTTGCCATTGGCTGGCTCCATTGCTTTGGGCCTGAGGTAAAGAAGAATATAATGGTGGAAGGGCATGGTAGAGAAAAATTTCTTAGCTCATGACAGCTAGGAAGCAGGGAGAGGGAAGTAGCAGGGACAAGATATAGTCCTATGGTCATGACGCCAGTAAAATAATTTCTTCACCATGTCCCACCTGCCTAGAGTTTCCACCTCCTCACAGTTGGCCATTCAAATTATTAATCAATTAAATTCATTAATCCATGATGAGTTTTGAGTCCTTATGAGTCATCCAATCATTTGCCAAAAATCCTGCCTCTGGGCATTGCTGCATTGGAACACTCTTCAACATATGACCTTTTGGGGACATTTGAGATCCAATATAATAAGGGTGTCATAGTTACTTTTTCTCACTGATCTTTATCAGGTTATTAAAAGATTATTACATAATATTTTAAAGGCAGAAATTGCTAATCAAATTGCTAATTAGTCTAATTAGTTTATCCAGTAAAACTTTTTTTAAACCAATTCAAAGTCTTAAAATATAAAGCAAGAGGTCAACCTCAGTTTGATGGTGGACATACAATGCCTACAGAAGCAAGAATTTAAAGGCAGGAATTTTAAATGAGAGTATTAAATAAGATTAAAGTAGAAACATATTGTTTTAGTGTCACAGTACAAGTTTGAAATTGCAGGCTAAGAAAACAGTGCTTCTTGGCTCTTTTAATATTTTTCATGCTAGAATGTGGGCCTAGAGAATCTCAAATAATCCAGAGTTATAATTTAAGTAATATAACAATGTGTTTGTTTAAATACTTTTGATTTTGTTTATTGTGTCAGCAACTAATTCTTTGTTCTAAAACTGAGTGAGATAATACTTTGAAAAACCTTTTATTCTGCGCCACTATCAACTGGCAATTTGGTAAACTACATAATGCAGTTACTTTTGTACATTTAATTTGACAAATATATGGTGAAAAACATGTGCTAACTTGATGGTTACATGTCTGTGTTATTGAAATATGCAAATATATTAATAGTATCTTAGTTTAGGCTTAAATTACCAGAAAAGATACTAATAAATAATCATATATATGAAAACCATACAATATCAATACCCTTTTTAAATGGATCATACAGTCATAGCCAGTAAAACCTTAGTCAGTGGAAGCCAAGACACCCCCATGCTCCTTAGAATTCTAGCATTTTGAAGAGAAAAAACAATTCACAGAAACTTCATAAAGACATTTTTCCTTCTAGTCATTATGAATAATATGCAAAATTGTATTTTTTGTCACCACTATATAAGGATAAGTTTAAGTATATTATAAGCTTGACATATTCCATATTTCAGAAGTCATATAATATAAATCCTGCCCTTTGTAATAACTTGGCTTAATTTGGGAGACATTATGCTAATTGACTTAAGCTGGAAAAGAAAAATAATGTATGACCTCACTAATATGGAAAACTTAAAAAATGAAACACATAGAAGCAGATAACAAAATGGAATTCATCAGGGTGGGGAAGTGGGAGATGTAGGGACATATTAGTCAAATATTCACAAAGTTATAGTAATATGGGATGTGTAAGCCTAGAGATATAATAATATAGGACCTGATGACTATACCTAAAGATACTTCTTAAATGCTGGATATTTGAAAGTATATTGCTAGGATTTTATACTTATTAATTGGAGATAGATATATAATTTTATTCTTACAAGATCATTTTTTATTCTGTTGCACACTTTTAAGAGTTGTAGATAGAAGTCTGTGTATACAATGGGTCAAAGACACAGTAGCTTCCCTACCTTTTGGTTAGGAAAAGGTCCTCTTTTATAACAACAAAAATTAGACATTAATATTATGAATATTTTGGCCTCTCTGTTTAGTCATCCACATAATTATAAGATCTCTTTCCTCTGGATGATTCCTACCATTTTCAAAGCATCTTTCATCTTTAATTCAAGTGTTCTGATCCTGTGCTTCTAAATTCATACAGATTACCAATAGTTTTCCACCACAATTCTTACCTGCAGTGATTTATTCTCTTTCTGAATGTCCTGCTCATCTTTCAATAAACTAAGATCCTCAAAGAGTTTGTCTGTATGATACTAACTCATAAATTGAAGAAATGGACTACTTTTAACTTCATCATTTTTTTCTCATGTCTGCAAAGTTCAATCCATAGTAGAATCGTCTTTCATTTAAAGGAAACCCTGGTTAATGATTTTGAGGACTCCAATACATGTTGAACTTTAAAAATCCCCTTTCTCAACTTTATCTCCACATACCTACAACAAACATTTGGGTACCATCTACTGCTTTGTCACCCTGGAAGTTTTAATGCAATTTGCGTTCTGTGATATGTGGGCATACATTTTCTCTTAGGTGAAAGATGTTATTTTGGGGAATTTATCTTTGATTACTTTAGCTTTTGTGCTTATTTTTTAAAGAAATGTGAAGTGTCAAAAACCATGCAACTATTTTGCTGGGTGTGGTGGTGCAGGCCTGTAATCCCAGCAGCTTAGAGGTTGAGACAGGAGGATTGAGAGTTCAAAGCCAGGCACAGTAAAAGGAAGGTGCTAAGCAACTCAGAGAGACTCTGTCTCTAAATAAAATACAAAATCTCCCTGAAGCTGTGGCTCAGTGATCAAGTGCCCCTGAGTTCAATCACCACTGGCCTCCAAAACAAAACAAATCAACAATAACAACAACAACAAAAACCCCATTTGATTCAAATGTATGATATGTCAAGATCATTGTACTGCCATGTGTAACTAATTAAAACAAATTTAAAAAAAAAGAAACTATGGGACTTCCTTAATTGACTGGTATCATAATTTATGGTTGAAATATTTGAATTGCATTTCCTGTTTATCTTGTAAGTGATGGATCTGCATATTTACTAGACTTATATGTCTTATTTTCCAGTATATTTTGAACATTTTGTAAAATAAATCTATTACTATCCTTTTAGAGTATTTTAAATTATATTGACTGAAAATAGTACTGATCAACCTAAACACAAAAGGTGCTTTATTTGAAAAGGCTATGTTCTAATAATCCTAGGTGCTAATTTTATTTTCTTATAAAGCTATAATATAAAAGTGTTTCAGAGAAATCAAATATCTGGGCAGAACAGTACAATGCGTCAGTAGAATATTTAGACCATGCTAAGACTTAATAAAGATTAATGATAAATAAAATGCATTTCCCTTTCACTTTCCATCACTTCTTTCTTTTTACATGTAGAATATCAAAGGCATTTGTGAAATCGATAATGCTTTTGATTTACAAATGTACCATGCCTATAAGTGGGAAGGTGAAGATGTTCCTTCCATTATGCATTCACTATTTATGTGGAAATAATGTGACCAATGAATGAACTGGAACTTAGGTTTGATCTGAAAGAAGAGAGTTTTTCCAAGTGCCATTTCCATTAAAATTTAATTCTAACAATGAAAAGGAAACAAATATACAAGTTACTATTTTTACAAATATAAATACATGTGATTACATGTAAGTGAAAGTTGGTGGAAAAGATAGAAACTACTTTAAAAAAATGAGCAGAGTTGGTGTAAGTTTTCAGAGAAGGTGGACATATACGTGGTATAGAGCATCAATTTTATTTAAGCAAAAGGACAGCAATAATTCAGTATTTTTTTAGTCCATTAATTGTCCTAGTTCTATAAAACTTCTTATTTTATTTTTCCCCCTTTCTTTCTTTTTTTGTGTGTGTGGGGGGGACGGTCCCAGTGATTGAACCCATGGGTATTTTACCACTAAGCCACATCCCCTCTCCTTTTTATTTTTTTTATTTTTGAGACAATGTTCCACTAAGTTGCTTAGGACCTCACTAAATTGCTGAGGTTGGCCTTAAACTTGTGATCCTCCTATCTGAGTCTCTCAAATTATAATCAAATGGGATTATAAGTGTGCACCACCACACCTGGAATTTATTATATTTTCTGTTTTTATATTCTGTTAAATACCACATGGAAAATGTTGATTATAAACTTCAATATAAAGATTATGAATTTTACCTAAGTAGATCAATTACTATATATTTTATATAAACTAATTTGAAGGAGAATGATACAAAACTACCTATTAGAAGAGCCAGAAAATAAATCATATAAAAATATACAATTTTTGGTCAGATTTACAGATGTAGACACATCATGGTTTTATGCAAAGACAAAAAATAAAAGGAAAATCAGGAAAATTTTTAAAAATGCAGAAAAAGAAATGGTACCTATCCCTTGTGTATATTGTTAGAGGCTTATAAATATATACACAATCAATCTGATGGGAAATGATGGTACCCTGTTTTTAATTAAATAAGATCAACTTTAATTTTTTTCACTTGTCTGTATGTAGGTAGTTCACCATCTGTCAAATGTCTTAAAGGGAACATGAATATGGAATATGTGCAGGATGTGAGTCCTCCCTATTTACAAAACAAATTGACAGATTGCATTTGGCTTATTCTGGGAAACCCAAATAAATATGTTTCTTTAAAATTTCATTGATTCTATGTTAATGAACTAAAACAGAACAGGATTAAAAACATAAAAGATGAAGCTAAACACAAATATTAAATCTGGAAAACCTTAGGTGGTGAGTCTTTAAAATGAATTTAATTGCACATTTCATAAATATTTTTGTCTCCAAAATTATGTCACTCTTGGAGAAATTCAAATTAAAAGGAGTTGTTTTATACATATATTATCCAAAGGGGGGGCAGAAAACTTGTTAATGCCAGAAATGTTGGCTTTTTTTGTTTGTTTCAAGATTTAATGCTCTCTCTAACATAATTGGACCAGAAAATTAAGTGCTTGGAATCCAACAAAGGTTTGAATAAATTGTGTAATTGTTGACTCTTTGGTTAAAAATTAAGACCTCAGGAGATGGGAAAATGGCAGATTAAAGGAAGGATGTACTCTCCAGCTGCTCCTTAGCTCAAGATTTAAGCAGTGGGAAGAGTTCCTCAATAAGATGGGTGACTAAGGGAATTTAGTGAACTTCAAAATTGGACAGTAAAATAACCATAGAGACAATGAAAGTCAGAAACTTTGAGCATAATATAAAAAATTATGTGTTAAACATGTGCCAGCTTAGCTGGCAACAGTGTTAGCTCTGCCAGCCAACTGTAGAGAAGAGGGGGAGCACAGGCAAAGAAGAAAGTGCAGCAAATGAAACTGCTCTGGCGGAACCTGTGGAATAGATAAGGAAGCCGATCTAACTGACCCAGAGATGGTAGAGGAAGTTGTTGAGTGAAAAGTGGCCCAAACACTCAACCATCAGCTAGAGAGTTCGGTGGAAACCATCTTTCTGTGGCCATGAAACAATGGGAAGAGGTGGGAGATCTGAGAGCTCATCATGAAAGTTCCCAGCCTGCTCCAACCATCACCTGTTATGGGATCCAGAGCAAGCCTGATCCAACATGAATGAAACGGGTATAAAGAGGACTGTGAGTAAGGTGATCCAGGTTGGGGGTACTGAGGGAAGAAGCCCCCTTTGTTGAGGGTATCCCAAATGAGCAACTGGGAGGATACTAGGAACTGGTAAGACAGGTGCATCTGCATTCCACATCTGATTGTGGGTAATTCACATCCATGGGGTTGGAATATATGAGACCTGTAAAGGTTTAGACCCGTTGCCCCAAGATTGGAATATTTAGGAAGTCCTTGAGACTCAGCTGTTCAGCATAGACTGGCATCTGCCCAGCAACAGTAGGAGGGGATCTAAGCTCAAATACCCTCTGACAGTGTTCCATGGGGCAGTCAGAAGTAAACCCAGGTGCTGGAACTTCCAATTTAGAGCTCTGTATTAGCCCCAATCTGGACGTACATCTTTTATCAGTACTACCCAGCCTATTCATTCCTACATTGTGAGGTAGAAAGCTGAGAGAAACTACAACCAACTTTGACTCCAGGCCACAAGGGCCAGCAGCTTTGGGAGAACTACAAAGAAGTTGGATTTCGCAAACCCTAGACCTTGATCCAAGTGTTACAGATCCCCGAATTAAAGATGAAGTATGGCATAGCCGCATAAAAAAATGAATCGTTATCCTTGCCAACAGTTTTTACCACCTCAGGAAAACCAAATACTTTATTTTTCTTTAAGAAAATTTTTTATTTCCCTTTTTTTGTTTTAATTTCATTTATTTTTATTTTATATTTTCTTCCTGTCTATGATTATGTGTCTGTGTTTGTGCCTATTCTTGCTGCATATGCATATATGTATATACACATACATATTCACATACATATATGTATAATTTTTCTTGCATTTTTAATTGCTTTTTTCTTCAACTATTTTATTATTTAGCCTAATTTTGACTAGTGGGGTAAAATTTTGCATTGGCTTGATTTTTTTTATTTGTTTATTATTTTTCAAAATTCATATTTTGATGTTTGTTCCTCTTACTATAAACTTTTTCACTATCTTAATTCACACATAGATGAAATTTTCTATTCCTTCTTTCTCTCTTTCTTTCAATCTGTTACTTTTTGTTATTTTGTACTCTTCCTACTTTATAGCCACCATCTGCCACCTCTCTCTTATTTATGCTCTGTTCACTTTTTAAAATATTTTAAATTTTCTCTTATATTCCTACCCTATTTTATCTTCACTTAAGAAACTATAATCTTACTATAATAGAATTACATAGCTTTTAGAACTCCTGCCCCATTCTTCTTGTTGTCATTATTAATGGAGTGGACAATGTAGTTGTCACCCGCTATTTAATGTTTGATCTAGTTCGTGATTCTCTACTATTGGTGTTGGTGCTGTATGCTGACATCACCAATCCTCTTCAGGTAGTAGTGTTACAGATGCCAAAGTAGACACAAGACATGTATTTTAAAACTAAACATTGGTTTCTAACATCATTGCTATTCCCTTCCCTATTATTTTCCAAGAGGGACTAACAAGTGAGTGGGAAACCACAAGCTCACAGGGTAGAGATCCTGAAGCTGAGCAATCCTCATAATTCAGCCAAGTAATAGCAAACCTCACTCCACACACAAACTAGCCCCACTAAAGCTCCAGCAATACTTCAACACAACAAAACATTAAACAGGCCTCAAGTAGGAACAACTACATGGTGATCTCAGGTCCCACTCTTGTACATCTACTTGTACAGCAAAAACCATAAAGACCCTAGAACAAGCAAAACAAAACAAAAAGATACTAAAGGATACACATGTTATAAGAAAGAAAAAAAAAAAGGAAGAGAAAGTGTCTCAACAGATGTGAAAAGTCCAAGACATCTGAAAGTACAAGGAAATAGGCCAACTTTCCTCACAAAATTCACAATCCCCCAATAAGGAGTATCACAGATATGTAAGAGGATGAAATTCGAGAGAAAGATAGTAAAACACTAAATATTAAAATGCTCAGTGAACTAAAGAAATATCTAAGGAACTAATTAAGAGAGCAAATACAAAAGGTGTAAGACCATTTCCTTAAAGAAATAGAGTTACAGAAAAGAAACCAATCAGAACTATTGTAAATGAAAGGCACAATGAATCAAATTAAAAATTCATTGAAAAATACCACCAGCAGAATAGACAATATAGAAAATAGAACTTTAGACCTAAACTGGAGATAAGTATCCACATGTAGGGGGAATAGAGAACTCCAAATAGATAATATCAAAAAAGAATCTCAGCAACACACATCATAATCAAAATGACTAACAGAAAATTAGAAAAGAATATTAAAAACTGCAAGAGAAAAATGTCCGGTCACATTTAGAGGTAAACTAATAAGGCTCACTGCTGACTTCATAAACCAGACCCTGAAATCAAGGAGTCTTGGTATGAGATATTCCAAGCCTTAAAAGAAAACAATTGCCAGCCAAGATTGCTAAATACGGCAAAGCCCATCTTTCAGAACAAATGAAGAAATAAAACCATTCCATGATAAGGATAAATAAAAAGAATTCATGAACACTAATCCAGCATTGTAAACAATACTAAAGACATACTACACACAGAGGAACTCAGAGACAAACTCCAAAGTCTCCACATGGATGGTGTTCACTATAAGAACAACTAACCAAATGAAAATCAGGACTCAATTAAATACAGCAAGCAAATCAAAATAGCAGGAAATAGCAAACTTATGTTCATAAACATACAGAATATAAATGGTCTCTACTCCCCAATTAAGGGATATAGATTGGCAGAATGGATTTTTTAAAAAATCAACCTATATTCTATTTGAAAGAGATTCATCTCATAGGCATACACATTCTTGGGCTATAAATAAAAGGATAGAAAAAATATTACATGCAAATAGAGTCAAACACAGGAATGAATAGCTATTCTCGTATTTGACAAAGCAGATTGCAAGGAAAAATTAATCAGAAAAGACAAAAAAAAGGTCACTGCATACTGGTAAAGGAAGCAATTAACAAGAATATATAAAGATAGTAATATCAATAAATATATTTCTTTTATTTAAATAAAAAATATTTCTGACCTAAATAATGCAATAAATTCAAATGGACTGAATAGACATCTATTGAATATTTCACCCTAAAACAGGTGAATCCATTTTCTTCTCGGCAGCTCATAGGACATTTAAAAAAAACATACTTTATATACAGTTATGAAAAATTGTTCTATAATTGGGTAATAATAAGAATTATGCATCCCACTATTGTCATGTATGTAATAAATAAATAAATAAAAATTCCCCCCAAAAAAGATCATATTCTAAATCACAATGTAATTTTTAGCAAATTTAAAAAATTATATAACCCCATGCATCCTTTTAGATTATAATGAAATGAAACTAGAAATCTATAGCAAGAAAAATAATAGGAATCACATAAACAGATGGAGAGTGAACAATACTTTTAAAAATGAGGAATGTATCATAGAAGACATGATAGAAAAAAAAAAACAAGAAAGTCTTAGAAACAAATGAGAACTTACAACATATCAAGATTCCTGAGAGTATGAAGGGAATTCTAACAGGAAATGTCATGGCATTGAGTGCCTACATTAAGAAAACAAAAATTTTCCACATAATCTACTACTTTATCTTAAGTGCTGAGAAAAGGATGAGCAAATGTATTTTAAAATCAGTAGAAGTGCCTTATATAAGTACAACTTTTAATATAACAACCTAGTTATTTGAGTTAATAGGCTATCACCTATAAGACAAAGATGTAAGGCTGACTTCCAGTACATATACTGACCCCATTTCATAATTTTGTTGCTCAGTTTATTATTAAAGGCAGAGGTCGAGTCACACCATTGGTGGGAGCTGAACCTAGCCTTTTAGGTTCAATAGCAACATTGACATTGACAATCTTCACATGCTTGGTAGGTGGCTGTTTTTAATTTTCCTGTACAAGCAGACAATCATTATCCTCATAATAAAAATTTTCAGTTTGCTATTATAACCTTATTTGTTTTCTCGAAAGACATATGCATCTAGCAGATAGTTGAGGCACTCACAGAAGGCTCTAGTTCAGGTGAGGCTGGTTACTATAGCCTTATTCATGCTGAAGTGTTGCAGACTCCCTACACATAATGAGCAGAGCTTCAAGCTCTTGTTCCTGACTGACTTCATTGTGCTAATGAGCCAGTTAATATCTATAATGATAGTGCCTCTACATTAGGAGTTGAAATGCACATTGAAACAGCCCCCATTGGATATACTCAGTCAGATTTGTTATTTCCTTTATTCCATGCCTTACAAAAAACTATTATCTGTGTCAGTATCCCTGTTTTATTGGACCCATCAGAGCTCACTCCAAACTTCCAGGCCCTTTAACAACAGGCAACACAAGGGCTCATCCTCTTATTGCAGCTTGTCAGCAGTTGTCTCCTTATGAGTGTGCTCAAGCCTCTGATACTTTATACCATCAGAATGCTGTCACCTTGTGCAAGGAATATCATATACCCAAGAAAAAGATCACTAAACTGTTTGCCAGTGTCCTCATTGTGTAGTACACACTCCAGTTTTACCTGCTGGGGTTCATCACTGTGGTTTTCGACCAAACCAGTTGTGGCAGATTGATGTAACTCACATCCCTGAATTTGTCAAACAGTGTCATGTTCATTTTAGTATCAATACTTGTTCTGGTTTTGGTTTTGCCATCCCTGGAACAGGAGAAAATACACATTGAGTTATTTCTCACTGTTTAGCTGCTTTTTTAGTGCCGGGCTGTTCCTCTACAAATTAAAACTGATAATACTCTAGCTTATACCAGTTCCTCATTTTTGACAGTTTTGTGAATAATATCACATTGATAACTGATTAGGTATCCCTTAAAATCCCAAGACTAGGCCATTGTAGAACAGGATCATTTGTCCCCTAAATTATAATTATGTGGGGGGAGATAGAACCTCACAAAATTTTTTGAATCATACTATTTTTAATTTTTTTTAATTGTGATGCTGAGATTTGCCCTGCTGCTGAACAACACATGGCTCCCACTGCAGGAAGCCCATCAGGCTTAGTCTGGTGGAGAGAATTACAAACAGGACAAGGGAATGGACCAGATCCAGTGATAATGTGGGGCAGAGGCCAAGCTTGTGTCTTTCCAGAAGGTGCAGTTCTTCCTATCTGTGTATCTGAGCATGCCATTTGTCATCACCATGGATCTCAAGCCATAATTCAAACAACTGAAGAAACTGATGTATCAGGCTAGGCAGATAGTCAAACGGCAGGGAGGAACTAAATCTCAAGCCACCATGTTTGTTGTCATGCTGGCTTTATTGAGCTGTCAGATAAGTGGGGTTCATGGGGAAACTTATTGGACTTATTTTCCAGATGTACCTTTTTTGCATTCAGCTGTGTGGACTGGAGAATCCATTCTAGTATTTACTAATGATACACACATGATGGGAGGTTTTTCAGATAAACATATTATTCCAGCTCATATAATTTGTTTTAATTATACTGGATATAATGGGAGTCTACCTCTAGATTGGTCTTACAATGAAAATGCTGGCTACTTAAAAAGTTGCCCCAAAGGGCGGGAAAAACAGCTTATGGGGTAGCCAGGGGAACCAATATCCCTAGCCCCAGGATTTGAAATTGTATGTCCAAACAGTTACAAAAATGAGACACCCTAATATTTCCCACAGAACATTCACCAATACCTTACAGCCCTAATCAAACTACAGCAGAATTGGGTGCCTTTCACAAATGGGTGGAGTGTGCTGATATTTTGCCCATGCAACATAATGTCTCTGGCAATAGTGGATATATTCTGGAATGGTCTTGCAGAATTGATGAGAGTTACCTACATCAGGAATTTATGACTCCTAGAGGATTTGTTACTAATATTCCGACCTTCAGAGGTGGTGAGACATCAAAAGATCTGTGGTGTTTGATAGCTGCCTTACATTTCATCAATTATACTAGCAGTTCACTATCTGATCTTGTAGACAGGATCTGTAAAGTGGCTCCCTGCTATGGCATGTGGGCCTGTGTACAATCGCCTTGTTTCAATTTCTGAAAATGTAAAAGTAAATAGAACTGGAGAAAAGTACCATATGACTCACTCGTCAAAGTTACAATCTGACTAACTACATTACCAAGTATAATAGAGGACAAAGAGCACTGTGTTACTCCAGCCCTCCTTTGTTTTAATCCCAGCTAACACTTCAGAGCCCTGGTATTCTGATGCTGGAGTTCAAGTCTTACAACAGATTCCTATCCGGCTAAATACACTGGCTTGCTCTTGGTCTGATTACATTTGGAGTATTCACTTTGATATCTGTTTTGGTCTCTGCCATGACATTTGCCACAGCCTTTTCCAAAAGCATTCAAAATGCTCATTTTCTTAATGATTTGTCTCAAAATACTTCCAAAGCCCTATAGAATCAGGTAAGCATTAGTGACAAGATAGAATCTAAAGTAAATGCCCTGGAAGCTATGGTCATAAATATTGCAAATAAGTGTGCCACTCTTAAATTCAGACTGTGGCTGTGTTTCCATGATGGTTACAAATTTGTCTGTGGTACAGTGGCAAGATGTAATGCTTCCCAGTGTGATTGGGAGAAAGTTAAAAATCATTTAATGGGCATTTGGCAGAGAAATAATGACAGTCTATACTTTAGTAAGTTACATCATCACATCCAGGATATTCAAGAGAACAGGAATAATCTTGTGGATCCTTCATGGCTTGATGAACAAATACTTGATAATTTAAATGGTTTTAATCCTTGAAATATGTTAACACTACAATATGGTACATTTTTGGAATTACATGTTTGATACTAATACTTTTTTTGTATTATAATTAGGATGCCACATTTTTGAGAAGAAATCCAACAACTCCAAAGAATAGCTTATCAGTGCACTTAAAAAAATGGGGAGATATTGGGAGCAGTGATTACAATTATCTTCTCTGATTCTCTGGTGATAGGAGCACGCCCAAGGTGGAAAGTCCTGGTGAAAAGGCAGAGTTGAGACTTCCCAATTGCTATGGTTCTCTGCTTGCTATGGGACTATCAGTTTTAGCCATGAATTTGGATGCCACTTCCTGGAGGTAGAGAATTATGAGTACAAAAAGGATAATTAAAATTGCCTGCCCAGAACTTCAAACTTGGTTCTGTACACTTTAAAGAAGACTTCTCACAAAAAATCCTTTTGATGTTAAAACCAATATAATATATGTGCTGAGCTAGTTCTGGGTCATTACATCTCCATCAGAGTATAATGAACCACCTGGTCTTAGCTTTTTCTCTATGTGTGTCTGTTTGTCTTTCTAAAGCCCCTTCCTCCCTCGCTGAGTTTCCAGATTAATGGCCATGCAGGTTATGGTATGGGATGACATCAAATTACATAGCAAAAACCATGATTAAGAGCACAAAGTATAAACCAACAGAATGGGAGAAAATCTTTACCAACTACTCCTGTGCCAGAAGATTAATATACAGAATATGTTAAAAAAACAAGCTCAAAAAAACAGTCCAATCACTAATTGGGCAAAAGAACTAAGTAGACATCTCAGAAGAAGCACAAATGTCTCAAAAATATATGAACAATTTTCAACATGGCTGTCAATCAGGTTAATGAAAATCAATACTACAATCAAGAATGGCAGTTATAAAGAATACAGTAAATATTTGTGAGGATGTGTTGGAAAAAGTTCCTCTCACACATTATTGGTTGGACTGCAAATTAGTATAGTCACTCTAGAAAGCAATATGCAGATTCCTGAACTAGTAATGAAATCATCATGTGACCCTTCTATTTCACTCCTTGATACTTACCTAAAGAAACTAAAAATTTCATACTATAGTGATGATATAGGTATAGTTCACTTTAACCAAGTTATGGAACAAGCCCAGTTGTCCATCAACAGATGAATGGAAAAATAAAGTGTGTAAATAAACAATGGAGTTTTATTCAGTCTTTATAAGAAGGATGAAATTATGGCATTTGCTGCTAAAAGGATACAACTGAAGAATGTCATACTACATTGAATCTTACAAGCATTAAAAGAAGATCAGAATACTAGAAGAAGGAAATTGAGGGTGAAGGAGGAGGAGTATAAAAGGGGAAGAAATCCAGAATGAATTTTGATAAAATTATGCTGTATACATTGATTAAATATACCACGGTAAATTCCATCTTTATGTATATCTATAAAGCACCAATTTAAATGAATAAATAAATAAATAAATAAATGATTTGAAAAATAAAGACCTCAAAAAAACCAATTAAACTTTCATTGTATTCAATTAATTTTCATTTTTCTATGTAATCTTTTACCTTTATTTTTAATTATTTATATCTTTAATCTTTGATTTATCTAGAATATATTTTATATAAAGTATGAAAAAATTAAAATTAAATAGCTTACCAATTGTATCAAGTATCATTTATTAAATATGATATTCTTTTAAAGAATATTATATTAGCTGGGCATGGTGGTGCACAACTATAATCCCAGAGGCTCAGGAGGTTGAAGCAGGAGGATATTGAGTTAAAAATATAATAATATAATATTGTATTACAAATTAGCGAGTGTTTAAGTAAAACTGACATATGGAGAACCTTTAAGTATCTTTGGCACATAGTGAAATCTTAATAACTTCTAGCTATCATGTCTCAAATTTTTATTAATTTTTATTAATAAATTTGAAGTTCTTTAAGGCAGTTAGGCATTGAATACACAGTGAAATAGACCATCTTCTGAAAATTTTGTAGATATTTGAATCTTGATAGTTTTCTACAACTTCATTAAAGTATAACTGATGTAGAATGAATTAAAATGAATAGGCCTTATACATAGTATATCTATAATAATATTATAGTAAAATTATCACAAGTGATATAATGAATATATTTCACTATCAAAATGCTTTTTTTCACAATAGAAATTCACTTAATTTGCATTTTTCAGAAAAAATATGTAATGCTTTATGTCACTATGTTCTGGTTCGTTTTTGTTTTCTAGGAGGTGGGTTCTGGCTTCTTTTAGTTGACATAACTATTTTAGATTCATTCATGATACTAAGTATATCAATATTTCATTCCATTTTTATTGCTAAGCCAGCTTTTTATTGAATGGATATAACCACAAGTTATTTTTTTCTTTCCCTACTTCAGCTTTTATCGTAAATTTCTAGTAACATTCATCTATAAGTCTGTTTCTATTTTTCTTATTTTTTACTGCTTTTCAGGAATTACTGCCAGGCCCTGTACAATGCCTATAAGTTTCAGTTACATATATTTTGTAAAAATTTTTAAATATTTCAGGCAAAAGGGCAAGTTCAATTTGTTATTCCATTTTGGCTCAAAATGTGTCAGTGTCCCACATTATTTTCTTGACTAATTCTTCATTGATTTGCAGGTATGTGTCTCCTTCTACCACAGGTTATGCTCCCTTCATACGGCAATACTTTTATTCTCCTTTGTCAATTATTCTTTAAGTTATATACAAAGTGTTTCTAGTACTTAGCTAAAATTTAGCTGATACTTCATATGTTGATGGGATTAAACAATCCCAAATGAAATAACAGAAAACTTCACTAACAAAGGCTAAAAATATATAGAAAATTATTCTTTAACCATAATTCACAGATTCAACAATACTATTTAAAACCCTAACATTAAATCTTTATGCTTCAATAGCACCATTACATTGAACATTGTGGTCTTTGGTCTTATCACCTCACAATTGCAATGTGGTGCCTGTTCTATAGAGTGTGTGCTCACTTCATCTCATGTACAGAGAGGATAAGGTGGAAAGAGGCAAGAAATAGAGGAGAACTTGATTACTGAATACTTGTAGTTTAAGAAAAACTGTTACTAAATCCCTCAGTGTTCCATCTCTTTACCTCTCACTGTGCAAATCTAGTTCACAGGGCCAACCCTAACAGTGTGGTGGGTAAAAGATGTCCCACATTTTAATTCTGGAGAGTAGAAGTTAAATCAATGGAAAAGGTTTGGGACATATATTTGCATAGACACTTATGAGTGAAAATCCAAAGGAAAGAGCTAAATGTAAGTCACTGGAATGGGCAATTCTTTCTCATTTCTTTACAAATTCTAATACAATATTTAGGCCATGGGTGATTTACTAAACATATTTCATCTAAATATCTAACAAGTAGAAAAAAGAATCCCATAGGAAGTATCCAAGACAAATGGAGAATTAGCCTTTTCTTATGAACTTTGAGCACACTATAAATATTACATATCATAGTAATATACTAATAAAAGTATAAAGAACATAACCTAATTTAATTCCCCAAATATTTGAAGGAAGAAAAAAATGAAGTGTAACGTAACAAATGACGAATGAGATATAGGATAGTATGGAAAAAGGAATGATTAAATTTGCTATCAGGTGAGGAAATTGAGCAATTTTTTTTTCAGAACAAGTAGCACTTGAGTATATTTTGAAGATGACAGATGAACTAGATAGGATGTGGTGTTTCCACATGTACAGGTACAGAAGTGTAAACAAATGCTGCAAGCATTACTGTCTGCAAATAGAATATGTGCCAGAGAATAGTACATATATGTGAGGAGATCAGGCTAGGGAAGTAGCCATTGATGAGTTTTTGGAAGGTCTGAGAATGTATTCCATGGTAAATATTTAAGATGTTGATCAGTAAACATTTACAGTGAGGCAAAGGATTGAGGAATGAGTAAAGGAAAACAGGTGACTATTGTGAGAAATGATGCTTTAAACTAAATTTCTGATAGAAGTTGTATCAGTGGGAATAGGATAGGATAGCTCTGCAGTTTACTTGAGAATTAAAACAGAATATAAAATATGGTGAATATATTAAAAAACCTGAAAATATTTGAAGACATATATGATGGTGAGGATTTTAATTTTCTTTCCTGGAAGTAAAAGCCTGAAATAAATATATGTAAAAGTAATGGTTATGGCTAAGCAGTGATGTCATCCTGGAGAAACGAAATAAAACCATGGAGAAAGAAAGAAAGAAAGCCATTGTAATCATGACCCATTCATTTGACTCTCCCTGGGGACAACTAGGCATGTGGTCCTTTAGGACCATCAAAGAAGCAATGTATAATATATCTTAAAAATGTGGTGTATGGAGACACATTCCCCATTGCTCAGTGTTTAGCCCATGAATGGTTAACTCACTTCTATCTCTGGACTGTGCATATATAGATACAAAATAGGCTGCTATAGCATTTCACATCAATCGAGATGGCTGAAGATGTGACACAAGATATTCTTCAGCATGGAAACAGGGAAAGGTAATTTAAAGCTGGTTGAAAACTTCACAAAGGCTGAAATCAGAGAAAGGTCAGTAAGACCAAGAGAATCTGAAGTGATAATAAAAGGTGTCAAACTTAGTAAAGAAGAAAAGTGCACCCAATGCATATTGAATGTGAAAGCCTCAAAGAGTATCAAATTGACATGAAAAACTAATAGACGTGTGTAATAAAATTGGACTAGAGGAATATGTAGTTTTCTCATAGGCAGTGTGGCTGACACGCTGGCAGCTGAGTTGAAGACAGGAAGGAGGCCATGCAAGAGAGTTTTCCTACTTTTCAAAGTTGGTGAGCTCTTTTTCTCTTTCACTAAAGTTTGTTATTTAGGCTTCTAAACAGTCTTTCTAAGGAAAAGGGGGGGGGGAAAGACTTTCAAATTATAAAATGTGCCCATGGAGACCTGTTTTCAGACACTATTTGGGATTCTTTTTACCAAAGAAAGTAATCTTCATAGCAGAACTCCAAGCTTAAAAGTTATTTCGCTTTTAGATTCATCTCTGAATGTTGCTATGCTAAAAGAAACTTTCACAAAACAAGAATAAAGCTTTTAAACTTCACACATAGCCACAGGGATACCTTCCTCATGCATAGCCACGGGGATATCCAGGGCTTTAATGCTCAGAAAAAAAGACAGCAAATCCCTCTACCCATCATGCCACCTGGAGGACACTTTTTCCACTCTTACACACACACACACACACACACACACACACACCACACACATATGCACACACACACCCAGGATAATAGTCTGTAAAAGAGTTGACTAACAACTTAGAGATAATTTTTTCTTGATAGTAACAATTCAAATCACAGCAATGATTTGATACATTTTCAGACAACATTGAAACACATTTTCTCAAATTTTAGGTATTTACTCATTTAATGCATTCTTGAAACAAAGAGCCACAGAAAATGAAAACTTATAGGAAGTGTCTGGCTTAATTTCCTAATTGTATATGTTATTCAAAACCCAAGACCTTTAGGCAATTGAGTTACGGAATGAAGTTAATTATCTATTTAAGTTACCTATTTATCTATAAATTAAAATCAAGTATTCACCAGCTTCTCTGTGCATTTGTATCTAAAGAAAATGAGTGTATGAAAACATGATCAAGCAGATAAAGCACAACAAGTGAGATAGTGGGTGATTTGAGGAATTTAAATTCAATGCAGCAACATTAGAGCTTAAAGAAGTATGCAAAGATGAGATTAGAATAAACACATCCGAATTATGGAGAATCTTTTAAGTCACATGATGGTGCTTTTAATGTCTCTTACAGTCACCAGGAATCATGAAAAGGCTTTAATCAATCAATATGATTGTTTTTAAATCATCATGATTTGGGATAATCAAAATATTGATTCACATTGGACTGGGGTTACAAAAAGGAATTTAAGTGGGGAATGTTTTTCTTATAAACATTATTTTTATAACTTTATTTGTTTGTATTTTTTTATTGTGGTACTCAGTGCCTCACACTTGCTAGGCAAGCATTCTACCAGTGAGCTACAACTCTAGCCCCATCAAAGAGGAATCTTGAGGAGGGAGTTTTATGAAAAGCATCTGAAAGATTCCTTGAAGAAAAATCATGTGAAATGGCCCCAGAAATAGGAAAAGTCCCTTAGAAATGTAACACAGATATGTTTATAATTGCATCCTCATCTTGAACATGTTTAATAATTTAATTACAACACTCATCCCAGCTATCTTATATTGACTTCCATTTGTTCTAAGTGACCATGTGTTTTAGTCTTTCAGATATTGAGATTATTGAACCATTATTAGGGATCACTAGTCTGTTAAAAATATAAATGTGAGTATAGTGTGAAACAATTCTGGTACTCTCCACCTGGAGTTAGCATAGACCCCATATGTTTTAATCAGCTTTTTCACTGCTGTGACTACCATTCCTGACAAGAACAATTTTAGGGGAGGCAAAGTTTATTTAGGGGTTCATGGTTTCAGAGGTCTTAGTCTATAAACAGCCAGCCATATTCCTCGGTTCTTGGGGTGAGATACAATGTCATGGTGGATGAATGTGGTGAAGGGACGCATCTCACATGATGATCAGAAAGCAGAGAGGGAGACTAAGCTCAGTTCACCAAATATATACATACCCCAAAGACATGCCTATAACGATCTACCTTTTCTAGTTACACCCTATCTAACTATAGTTACCTCTCAGTTAATACCCATCAGGGATTAATTAATTCACTGATTGGCTAAGGTTTTTGTAACCCAATCATTTCAACTCTGAATGTTCTTGCACTCATATATGACCTTCTGGTGGACACCTGACACCTAAACCATAATACCATATATTAAAAGACATAGTACTCACCCAAACTGCCCTTCTTTCAGATGCATAAATGAATTTTCAAAACACAAAAAATTTTGACCATAAATTCAGGTTTCCCACAAACTCTTCAGGTTTGCTAATTTTGCAGAATTATGATAGAATTCCATCGTTATTTTAAAGGAAAAGCATAGGACAAAGAAAACTCTGCTAATATCAACTATTAGCAGAAACATAAAGTAGTTGGGATTTGCAATTGATGGCATGAATAAGTACCTTAGAAAGCAGTATGGCATTTCAACATAATTTCACTTATTATACCCAATAACTCCACTCCTAGAAATTATTCACTATTCCAGAGTAATGGCTGATAATAAGCATCAGAATAGTTGTTTTACAGATATGGTATCCCCATGTTCATATAAGCCAAAAACTGAGAAGAGTTCAATAATTCAGTTTATATTCTATTCTCTTCTATTCTATACATTTTATTTTTAGTCCATTTCATTCTCTATTTGTATGTAATTAATCTTATATGGCAAAGGAAAAATTTTATTTTGTCTCAGAAGAATATGACCAACATTGCACAACACAATACTGGCAAAAATGCCAAAGAAATTATATTTATCTATTTCATACACATTAGACAGCAACTATTTATACTGTGGTATAATGTCTTACATGTATTTAGGTGGTAACACTCTTAAATAATATGGCACAGTGATCATAAATATCATGAGTGTTTTTGCCTAGTTACAGAGTTATAAGTAGTTGAGAATTATTCTAAGAGCTTTTAAGATACAAAGCTTTTTTCCCCTCAATTATGGTTTCAAGTGTATCCAATTTTTAGAAGTTTAGTATATTATTATTGAATAAGAAAGGCATCATAGGACTCATGTTACATTTGCAATTAAAAATTTAGAAGTTGTGTCTATAGTTTGAAAAATATTTTTTAAAGAACTGATTTTAGATAACAAGTTTAGCAGATATTTTACTTAAGCAGAATAATTGGGTGTGTTTTTCAAAGGTTCATCCTTCAGGAAATGTAGTGCATGTTGCAATGAGGATATTTTTGTTCCTGAATATATTACAAACTTCAAGAATGTGGAGTTTTTTTGTTTCCTGAATTTTGTTTTATAGATATATGTAGTATCATCACTAGCAGCCCTATTTTCCAGGCAATGTTATATTTCAAACTTTTCATCCCCCTGGTTTAAAATGAAGTAAACTGGCTTTTATGGAATTTGGAGTTTTACCAATGAAGATTTATTCTAATCTTGTATCTTTATATGAGTTAAGAAATAAAATTATTTTGAGTAGAATATAAGTTTTTTATATCGGAGCAGATGTTCATCATTTTCATTCTGGTAATTTCCCATTATTGACAGATTTTATTTGTGTGTTTCTCTTCCATAAAACTACAACAAATGCTACCAAAAAATATTTGATACATTCGTTCTAATTTTTACCAGTTACATAAGCACGGTTAAAATTGATTTAGATTTAAAGTTACAGGAAAAGGTGTTAGTTTTTCATCCGTGTTATTCCTGAAGTAAGCGCATATTTGTTCACCCCAGGACTGCAACATTACTGTTTACTGGTCCCCCCCACCAAAACAAAACAAAACAAAATCTTGCAGGACACAATGGACAGGGTTTAGAAATTTTATTACTCACATGCAGGGACAAAATGGAGGGCCACCCTGACCCACAAATTAGGGGAATATACAGGGTAGTAGCATGCTCACTGTGCAGATGGATTTCTTCACATTTCATATGTTTTATGGATGCTTTTTTTTTTCTTCTTTTTTTTCTTTGACTTTATAACTAGGGTTTCTCTGCTTTGGTACCCATCTAAAGACTGGAGATAAGGTGAGTGACCAGTTCCCCTTCTCCATTTTCTTTATTATCACATTTTTTGGAGTCCTTTTTCTCTCACTATTTGGCATCTGAAATGTCAAGCTTCTTAGGTGCCAATTCATGTTTTACCCCAACACTCTTCCGTTCAGTGGATTGGAAGCTCCTTAATGTCCCTAACAATCTTAAATAACTGCAAACCTTCCATGAAAAGCTAATGACAGTGTTGCAGAGGCAAATTCCATACATATCTCACAACATCACTGCAAAGAGCAAGAGCCTATCAACAGGCATGCTAAGGTAATTAAGTTAGCAAGTTCATTCTGTCTCATTTGCAGGTTGGGCCCAGCAAATCCTTGTGCTGCAGTCATAGGGAGTTCTGAGCAAATCCAGTGGTCAGTCTGGTTAGCATGATATGCAACCATCATTCCCCAGTCTTGAAAAAGGCTACTTATTGCTAACCTATGGAAAATATGGAAAATGTTTTGATAGGGACCTATAATGGCAAATCAGCTCCCAGAGACAGTACACAAGTTACTGTATAATCTTGTGTTAGTAAAGCAGCTTCTGTAGTAGCCTTGCCTGGACTGGTATAACAGACCGATATTCACTTAAGTGTATAGAAAGAGGAAGACACTTCTGGAATATATACTGTCATAAATTGACAGGAAGTGTCCCTTGGGTAATCATACCAGAGGATAACACCTGGAATTTTGAGGGCCAAATTCCCAACACACTAGGCTTTACTTATAAATTTAGATGTTCTCCCTCATATTTAGGAGTCAGTACATCAAAATACTAGGAATTTGTTTACTTGTACAGTCCTTGACCAAATAATGCTTCCAGTACTGGATGTGATATCTTGAAAAACTGGCAAGAGGAAGTTGTTACCTGGGTGCCCCAGGCTGGCTTAAGAATTGTCCAGTAGCTGTGTCCTTTATTTGTAATCTTCATGCTGGTGGTCATGGGCCTGCTGACATAGAAATGTCTGCAAACTGCAGGCTGCTGATGTCTGGGTTTCTCACTGGATGTTCTAAGTGTCTCGGGCCAGCATAGAGTTATTCTCGGTATTTAAGGCTTACTTCAACAGGTCATTTGTTATTTCAATTAATCTAGTTCCTGTTGGATTGTATGGCAAGCGGATAATCTATAATATGTTCTCATCTTGAGCGCATGGTGTATTTCATGGCCTGTGAAATGAATTCCTTGTGTACTCTCAATTACCTGTGGTGTGCCATACAGAGCATTCAGTCAGATCAGCCCCTTAATACAGACCCTTTGATTTACTGTCTGCCAAAGAAGTCTTGCATTAAGCTCATAATTGTATTCACCCAAGTCAAAGCATACTCAGCCACTTTTGATAATGGGTGAGGGTCAATACAGTCAATCTTCCATCACTGAGAAGAGATATAGCCTCCTTTCATATGTCCCTATGTGACATCCCGTGGTCTTTGGGTAGCATTGAGAGCAGGCAAGATGTTTCTGGCTTGCAGCAACATTTGACATCTTTATGGGTAGTCTTCATCAGGTCACAGTTGCCCACATAGGTTTTTGTCCTGCATGATTTAATCCACGATGTAGTCAAGTGGCAATTTCCTCTACTGGGCCTCTCTCCAGTCACCTTATTTTTGCTGGCTACATGCCCATGACTGGTGGTTCTCTTGTGATGAGCTCTGCAGAAAAAAGGGCAGCCTAAGTAGCACATAGTCATTTTTCCAACAAGCTATAAAGCTCCTCTGTTCCCTTCTCTGTGACCAAAATCAAAGGGGGGTGTGATATATTTTAATTTGCTCCTATAAATTCCATCCATACTTGTCTGGAGTGACATGGATGGTAAGATCAGCAGGTTTTCATGTGTTTAGTATCCCAAGGCTTTGTGCCTTTTTTTTTTTTTTACTGTTATTTGCCCTGATTAAATGCTGCAGTACATTGCTCAATCTAGTCCCATAATTATTCATCCTATGCAAATTACATAGGTTTCATAACTAAGCTAGATGAGGGATGAAGGCCCTCCAATAACACAGTATTCCCAGAAGTCATTGTATTTGCTCTACTATATTGGGAAGTGAAAATATGTGACTTTATATATTACAGCATGAGGTGTAAACTTTGTCTTACTCAAATAGACCACACCTAAGAATTTCACTGATAATCAAGGGCCTTGCACTTTGTTGTTGAAGTTCATGGTCCATTTTCTCCTTTGAAAATGGTTTAAAAGCATGGGTACAGCCTTGGAGAGTACTGAAAAAGATTCAGAAGTATTAACATAATGAAATGTTTTTATCAGCAAAAGTTGGGGCCAGGTTTCTAAATATTGTGGTACTTTATTATTGACACACAGTAGGACTATGGGGATATCTTTGAGGTAGCATGGTTGATGTCTGTTGTCATTCTTTCCATCTGAATGAAGGCAAATAGGTCTTGATTCTCAGTAGCTATATGTATTCTAAAACAAAACAAAAATAAAACATGTTAGAAAGGTTCAACACATAGTAATATGATCCCAATTGAACACTAAGCACTTCTAGAATGGTGATTATGTTAGAAGTGGTTGGGTGACATGGAGGGATCACCTTATTTAATTCTCTGTAATCCCCTGTCACACACCAAGTTTCATCCAGCTTTCTCACTGGCCACAGAGGTGAGTTGAAAGGACAAATTGTATTTAATTGGACAAATTATATTTACCTTAGCCAATGCATGAATGGTTCGTGTTATCTTTTGATGTCCAACAGGGAACTGATATTGTTGGGTGGCAGCTGTCTGCACTCAAGCAAAATGACTGAATCTTGTTTAGTATGCCCTCTTAATATTGTCTTTATTGACATATGCTTAATCTCCTGCCAATGTAGACAGAACTCTCCTATTACAGTTTGTAGAGATTTATCCCATACACTATTATAATGTATTCAAGAATGAGAGTTATGAACACTGAGTGGGTGGTAAATGTCAGGGCACCAAGCTGCAGCATGAGTATCATTGCTTGTATTATCATCGTTTTTACTTCATATCCATAAATGGCATTTAATCTACCTGAGAATTTGTCAGAACTACAACATGTCAAGACTAATTCAGATCCCATGTCTACCAGTGCTATTATTCTCTGAATAGTTTTTAAAGACCAATGTATTACCAATTATATATATGGCTTCTTGTCCAGAGACATGGCTGAGATCCTTGAACCTCTACTCCCTAGTAGTCTTCCCACAACCAAGAGCCCAAATTCTCTTCCAAGGAAGCTATGGTCTCTTCTTTCATGACATTTCCTAATAAAAGAGGTTTATCTTCACTTCCTTTTGGGGTAAACTTCCATTTTACCTTTCTCACTCATACACACACACATATTCATATTCTCTCTCTCTCTCTCTCTCTCTCTCTCTCTCTCTCTCTCTCTCTCTCTCTCTCTCTCTATCTCCTTATTGAGAGAGAATAGCTAAAATCTTTTGACCACTAGCAATTGCTTCTATGTGCATACAAAGGGTGGCATTAGATGCTTACCTAGTTTCCTTGCTTCCACTCCTGCTATGATTAAGTTCACATCCATGTACAAGCCACGTAAAGAGGTCCTTCCAGTTTGGACTGGGTTTTACAGACTCCGATTTTCTGCCACAATCTCCCCTAGATTCACTAATATTTATTCTTCTCTCTAGATTGGATACCCTATTAATGGTGGTAATATTGACACAGGGCACCATAAATGGATGGAGGGGATATGGGTAACATTGTATCCTTCATTCCATCAGTGAAAGTCATACAGTCTGGATTTGGGAAAGGTTACACATAAATAGCTTATTTCATTCCCATTTCCTACAAACAGACCTGTAATTCTTTCACAGAGGCTATAATGCCTCTGGACACAGGGACATCTTCTGAATTTGGCTACATATTGTAAGTGCCCAACGAAGCGACCAAGCAAATAATGATCCCACATTTTCATCAGCAGCGCTGGAATAAAGCAGGATTGGCAGTCACAGAAGCCATTTCAGATAATTTTGTATAATTCAACATTATGCCATCTGCACCAGCATCCCACAAGTTGGGCAGTCTTGCTGGACTACTTTCTTTCCTTTTCTGTCTGAACTCGAGCCCAATTACACCATTTCCATCAGGATATATAGTCTCATGATAGAATGTAAACACACTCCTGTGAATCCCCTCAGGTTATTCCTGCTAGGTCTTTAACTTTGGGACCATTACAGGTCTGGCCTCCATTGTAGTTTCACCTTCTTGCTCAACTTCTGAGTCATTGGTGTGGATGGATTCTCTGTGTGAGTCCCACATCTGAGGATCCCAGTTTCCACTAGTCACCAACACCCTAGCATGAGCTCTGGGCCCAAAATATACCCACAGTTTATCACAATGTCATGCTGTAAACCGTAGGCATTCTTCTGTTAAGTTCTAAACATCATGTCAGTATATCCTTTTTTGTTAATCTGCACAAAACAGAATTTTCTTTCTAGTTTTAACTCTTTCTGTACTCTGCAGAGCTAAGCCTAAGTAGTCAAGTCTCAGTCTGTGTTAATTTTAATGCATACATCAGGGGTCTTGCCAACACTACAGTGAAATTCTTTGTTTCCATTTGCTTTTTACCTGTTTACTTTTGATGCTGCTTCCAACATTTGGAGCATCCCTCTTTGCATTTTGGAGGTGCCCCGTACTCACAGAGTGGTATCCACTTCTCTAATACAGAAGCCACCTCAAATCACATCAAGGCTTATGGCTGGTGTGGGGTAATCCCTTGCAGACCATGTGTCCTTCCCCACTTCAGAATCAACATTTTTTTTTTTTAGAATCTTGCTGACTAGACCAATTGTTCAGTCCAGAGCTTCCAAAATCTCCAGCATACAGTTTACCATTATTAAAAAAAAAAAAAAAAGTTAGAGCACTCAACAGAGAGGGTTTGGATATTTTATTACTTATGTGCTCCTCAGCAGTGGCAGGTCAGGGCAAAATGGAGGACTGTCTGGACCTACAGAATGTACAGGGTAGGTTGCATGTAAACTGCACGGATGGATTTCTTCAAATATTGAGGTTGTTTGTTTGTTTGACTTGACCACCAAGGTTGCTCTGCTTTGAACCTCATCTTAAGATTGGAGACAAGGGAAGTGGCCAGTTTCCCTTCTCTGTTTCCTTTATTATCACTTCTTCAAAGTACTTTTTGTCTAATTGGCAGGGAAAACAAGCTTCCTAGGTACTAATTAGTGTTCACCTGAACAATGCTAAAGTGGAAATTTTTCCTAGTTCTGTGGTCCTTTTAGAGATGACCCTTTTAGAGAAATATTCCTGGCTGGATGACCCAACCCCCACCCTTTTTTTTTTTGCTGCCCAAGATCACAGCATAGCAAAGGTCACAGTGGTCATTCTGCAGGGACTCCAGATGTATAATGCTGAAATAATCTGATCATTAAAATAAATAATGATAATATATGATATTCATAAGGATTACATAAATATTCATGCCTTGGTATTGTTATAAAATTTAGCAAATATGTGTGAAAGAAAGGAAAAAAAAAACTCCAATTTTTTTTTTTGTGTGTGTGTGTATGTGTATATATGCCCAGACATCATAACCAACAGGAGATAAGATCATCACCTGTTATCCTTGATTTTATGTCCTGGAATAGTAGAATATGTTTCTATCCTAGACTTAAAGATATATCCCAGAGACTCTGGCTCCTGTTATGGGAGAATGGTATTGAGAAATTGAGACTGTGCACTAGATACGTTTGTTGCTGCTGCAGCCCACTGATTCTAGGCCCTTTCACAGAATAAGTAAAGATATGAGTATACATGTGCACATAACTAGTTCAACCAGTAATTCCTACTGGTATCTCTGACTCTAATCCAGTGCTGCATAAATCATTCTAGCATCCCACTCTTGATTTCTTGTAAACTCTTTCTCTCACAGTTAGAAAACTAGCTTCCATTATCCACAGTACATTTGCTTATCTAATCAATCCTAGGAATACATTTGAAGTAGTTTCAGGATTGCTGACTTGTATCCCTGTTGAAAAACAAATTTACTAACTGGAGAACAGTGTTTATATTCAGTGGATCTATTTTTTTAGCTTTATAATACCTGTCAAACCCAGCTTTCCAAAGTTACTTAATTCAATTGTGTTTTCTCACTCTTTGTGGAAGTTCTGTTATATGGAATACAGTTATAGTCATTTGTGTACATTCTATCACAGGATTACTCTAACCTCTGTTGATCTTCTCTATGCAACAAAGTTAACTTTGTGTGAATCTTGAGTAGAAGACATGTAAGTATGCTCACAATGTACTAGTTGAAAATCAATCAAATTAAAAGGATAAAGAATACAAAACATTAAATTGACTAGAAAAATGAACAGAATTTATATATATATATATATATATATATATATATATATATATATATATATATATAATTACAGGAAAATCTCACTATCACATGAAAATGAATTAATGTAGACGTATGCTCTTACTAGAACAACTAACCATGATTTTTATGTAATTTTTGGTAGTAGTACCAGTAAAGATTTCTATAATTATTTTTCTTACATTTTAAGGTAGAATATGTGAGTTAGTTAAACGCAGTGGTATTGTCAGGAACCAAATTTTCACTGTGGCAGTAAGAAAGTAAACACATGAAAAAGCAGAAATAGAGGAATCTTATTATGCTAAATTGGAATTGGAGAAATCATTGTGAAGCCATGATGATTTATAAAATGTCTTTTTAAAAATATATTTATTTTTTAGTTGTACACAATAACTTTATTTTGTTTATTTATTTTTATGTGGTGCTGAGGATCTAGCCCAGGGCCTCACAAGTGCTAGGTGAGTGCTCTACCGCTGAGCCACAACCTCAGCCCTAAAATGCCTTTTTAAATATTTATAAAATATTATTGTGATGGTAGTCACTGAATGAAACTGGAAGAAATTATATAGCAGAAGCAACAAGCAAACTTTGCCCAGACAATGTGGGCAATGTTGCCCACAAAAGGAAAAATGTTCTCCTAATATCACAGGAGGACAAATGAATAGACATCCTTCTGATGTCACATATCACACAGTGGAAAGTACATCCCATCACCTTTATAATTGCCTTTGAAAAATTTGAATTTTTTTCTGAACCTCTTCGTGTGAAAATAATCCAACAAATTGATATTTTATCATTTCTTTAGAGAAATTATACAGGCTTCTCAAAATTTAAAAAAAGTTATAAAAACTAGGATTGTTTTGAGATTGGAAATTGTTATAATAAGACTAATACATCTCTGGATTAATGAAATAAAATATGTAATGGTTATATTTGGGATATGTGTATGTTGACGCAATATTAGATCATGTTGTTGTTTTAATGTTTAAATTTCTAGGAAAGGAAAATATCATTGTGGTGTTATGAAAGAATATCATCATTCCTAGATGTTACATGAGTGTGTTTAAGAATAAAATGCCCTTGTGTCTTAGGTCATTTTCTGTTGCTATGACAGATCACCTGACACTGGGTGATTCATAAAGAAAAGAAGCTGATTTAGCTCACAGTTTCAGCAGGTAGAAGTCCAAGATCAGGGAATTGCATCTGTTTGGCTTCTGGTGAGTGTCTAGGACAGCTCCATGCTTGGTGGAAAAAATGGCAGGGTAAGAGGACATGAGCAAAAAGCAGAGGTGTCAAAGGAGTAATCTTGCTTTATAAATCCTGCTCTTCTTGTACCTAATCCAATCCCATGAGGAAGCATTCATCCATTCATGAGGACTTTGCCCCCATGACAAAACATCCTCCATAGGTTCCACCTCCCAACACTGAGGTAATGAAGAATTAAGCCTCTGTATTATTCCAGCCTAGACAAACCAGAGCAAAAAATTTCTGGATGTTTCATGGAACTCATCTTCAAATGTGGTCAAATATATAAATAAAAGATGAATGTAGATAGAAGTTATACATGTATTATTTCATGTTTTCTGTGTGCTTGAATTTTTTTTTTTAATTTTCTACTGGGATTTTAGCCAGCTTATTCACTGGTGTGACCAAAAGACCTGATAAGAACAATTTTAGAGAGGAAAAGTTTATTTAGATACTTATGGTTTCAGAGGTCTCAGTCCAGAGACAGCCAGCTCCACTCTGAGGGGCTTGAAGCAAGGCTGAATTTCAGGGGAAAAAACTCTGACAGAAGGAAGCAGGTCAGGACAGGCTACCAAGAAGCAAAGAGAGAGCTCTCCTTAACAAAGACAAAATATATACCCCCAAAAGAATGCCCCCAGGGGCAGCCATTAGGAAGTCAAACAACAATAAGTGCTAGAGAGGATGGGGGGGGGAGGGGGGGGAAGGGCACTCTTGTTCATTGCTGGTGGGACTGCAAATTGGTGCAGCCAATTTGGAAAGCAGTATGGAGATTTCTTGGAAAGCTGGGAATGGAACCACCATTTGACCCAGCTATTCCCCTTCTTGGTCTATTCCCTAAAGACTTAAAAAGAGCATGCTACAGGGACACTGCTGCATCCATGTTCATAGCAGCACAATTCACGATAGCAAGATTGTGGAACCAACCTAGATGCCCTTCAATAGATGAATGGATAAAAAAAATGTGGCATTTATACACAATGGAGTATTACTCTGCATTAAGAAATGACAAAATCATAGAATTTGGAGGGAAATGGATGGCATTAGAGCAGATTATGCTAAGTGAAGCTAGTCAATCGTTAAAAAACAAATACCAAATGACCCCTTTGATATAAGGGGAGTAAACAAGGACAGGGTAGGGACGAAGAGCTTGAGAAGAAGATTTACATTAAACAGGGATGAGAGGTGGGAGGGAAAGGGAGTGAGAATGATATATAAGAGGAAAGGAGGGGTAAGACAAGATAATACAAATGGAAGAAATGATTTACAGTAGAAGGGGTAGAGAGGGAAAAGGGGAGGGGAGGGGAGGGGAGGGGGGATAGTAGAGAATAGGACTGACAGCAGAATACATCAGACACTAGAAAAGCAATATGTCAATCAATGGAAGGGTAACTGATGTGATACAGCAATCTGTATACGGGGTAAAGTTGGGAGTTCATAACCTGCTTGAATCAAACTGTGAAAGATGATGTATTAAGAACTGTGTAATGTTTTGAACGACCAACAATAAAAAAAAAAAGAATGCCCCCAGGAACCCACTTAATCCAGTCACACCCTACCTGCCTACAGTTACCACTCAGTTAATTCCTATCAGAGGATTAATTCACAAATTAGGTTAATTATATCATAACCCAATCATTTCACCTCTAAACCTTCTTGCATTGTCTAAACATTCTAGGGGACACATATCTAAACCATTTGGTAGATGTTTTCTCTCTCAAGATTAAATATAAAATTTGGTTGAAATAGCTGAAACAGATGACCAAACATTGATAATTGTCAAAGCAGTCTGATGTTTGTGTTTTATAATATCATTCTCTTTAATTTCATGTATATTTGAAATTTTCCAAGAAAAAAACTATAATATTATAGTTATATAATACTATACATGCCATATATATCCTTATAAACTAAGTTTAAAATGGTGATTGCAAGCATATAGTGATTGAAGAAATAAAGCATAAATGTGAGAAGTTCTCATCAGTGTCATGTACAGCAGATAAATCATAATCAGAAGATGAAGAAACATCTTAAATGAACAACTTGCCTCAAAGCCTAAACTAAATGTATTACCAGATATGTTAAAGAACTAAAAGTAAAAAAAAAAATGGACTCAAAATTTAGGTATTTAAAGACTTGTTCTCAAATTGGCAGGGGTGGGTGGGCTATTTTAAGCAGAAGACCCTGATATAGAGAAAGAAAAATAAGAAGAGAAATAGAAACTATGACTTCTGTACACATCAGAATATAAATGTGCACATCAGAAACATGATAATGACTAAATTGAAAACATGATAAACTAAAATTTAATTCTTAACTCAAAAGAGCCCCAGAAATAAATCATACAAGTAATCTTCTAAGAGAATAATGAGCAAGAGACGGTTAAAGATTATTTACCAAATAAGAAAACAACTAGTTAATAAAAAGTTTAAGTTTGCCTAAATCATATACAGAAGATATTCCTATTACAGAAAATAAGTGATTCCAAAATCTACTTCTACCTATTAGAATATAATTTGTTATTATTATACCTAATATTAATCAAGGTAGATTGATATAATTACCAATATATTGAATTTAGCGGTTTTCTAAAGACAATTTAAATATAACTAAAGATATTTTGAATGTTCATGTATTTAAGCTCTAAAAATATATCATAATGATATATTGTCTAAAGTCAAACATATTGCTTATAATTTAAAAATAGAGCATGTTCATTTTCAGAAAAATGGTTTCATGAGTTTTGATATATCTATTAAATCAAGCCACATGGAAATCTAAAATGAAGAGAAACTCATGATATTTAAGACATACAGTTAAACAAGGAATAAAAAAGAGCATTTATTCATATATTATATAAATATAGATTATGAAAATAAATATATGAGAAAATTAGATGACTAAACAAAATAGTATCTAGAGTAACTGTTTACTTTAGAAAAAATTATGATTATGCATTTATTTTTATTTTCCAGTGAAAAAGTTTTCACATAATAAAATTTAAAGCAACACCATTTTGAGTACATAATAAATTTAAAAATGGTTTTCATATAATAAATGTAAAGCAACACCATTTTGAACACAACCAGAAATAAAAGTATATGCCACAATTTTCTCAATAAAGTAAGTTCACATCAGCAATGAGTAAATAAACATGATCATATATTAAATGTAATGTTAAACATGTTAAAGCATAGAATGGGATGCATCATGGAACAGAAATAGACTCATGAAGGCCCCATTCAGAACAGATGTCTTTGCTACATATTTTGGAGATTGTTTGATAGATTGCTGGCATCCCTAAAATAACAGCAACAATAGCAACAACCACACCAGTTGTTCAAAGAAGATTGGATTCACAATGTAGAATCAAAAAAATATATACATTTTAAAAACTTATTTAAATTGTCGTGTTCCCAAATCAAACTGGGTTATTTATCAAATTTTCTTCCTAAAGAAATCATTTAGACATTTAGCTAAATGTTGCCATGAAAAATACCTTTGCCTAGCCTTTTCAAACTTTCTCTATGGTACTTTTCTCTGGCATTCCCTGATCCTTTTCTGTGTCCCACCTCAGTAAAAGACCCTGGCCATCGATCCAAGCCACTTTGACACTGGAGGGGTCACTTTCTGTGTCAGTACTGATTGATAACGCTTTGCAGAGAAGCATCTGTCACTGTCTGCTTTTTTTTTTTTTTTTAAGTTGGGACTTTAAAGAAATGAGTACATCAGTTGAATCACTTCTGTCTTAGTTGTTTCTGTTTTTAATTATTGGTGCGTGGATCCCTGTGTATGTGGGACTATGAAGATATGAACTTCTCTAATAGGCAAAACAACTGCTTTCAAGGTCCCTTCTCTCCCTCTCAATTGCTGCACTGGGAGGAGTTTCATCAATTTTTCTGACATTTAGAGGAAAATAAAAACTCCTGATCAGAGTTCTACAGTGTCTCTTCAGATCCTCCAATGCCCTTTAGACTACAATTACTTCTTTGTGATTCTTTCAAATGTCTCCTAATAGCAGCAGGCTTGGTTGAAACTGTCCACTTTGGGCCCATTGGGTTTTTACTTTTTTAACTGCAAATGTATAAAAGCAGAAGATAAAAAAGAATATGTATTGATTGCAGTTATCTAAAAATGTATGTTTAGACCTTTTGTGTCATGTGGCTGGTAATACCTGATAGAGCTTCCTTCAAATCCCAAGTATAAAAAGTAGAAAGTGAAAATAACCGTGGGCAAAACACATCACTTAACAATATCACTTTAATAATGTGAATGCAGAGAAAAATAATCCTAATGTAATACACAGAAATTCTCAACAAATGCTAGGAAGCCAAATCCAGTAACATACAAAAAGAACTATACAGTCTGGGCAAGTAGGATTTATCCTAAGGATGCAATAGTGACACATGAATGCTTTCCTCCCTAATACTAGGAACAAGACTAGAAGTTCACTCTCACCAACTCTATTTAACGTTGTGCTGGAACATCTATCTAACAAGGGATAGGAAACAAGAACAGGAAATAAAAGATTTAGATGAAAATACTATATAGTCAAGAATTAAACCATGACCCAATCCAGTTTTGGTCTTTGCTCTAGGATCCTGGTAAGTAAGCTGTATACACTGGAAATATCAAAATAGGAGTCCCTTTGTCTGGGTGGAGTCCTTGATCACACCATGCAGTGATAATGTGACTCATACTGGGGCTTCATATGAGTCAAATGTTTTTTGCTGAAACTCCTGAAAGGTTAGAACTAAGAGTAGCCATGTGGGCAGCCATTGTGTCTGAGGGAAAACCCATAAATACTCTTGGCATTAAAGCTAGTGGGAGCTTCCGTGATTGGCAATATTTTGTATATATTGTCACACATCAGTGCCAAGTGAGTAACCCTGTCCTGACTCCGTGTGTTAGTACATTTAAAACTCTTACATTTGGAGCCCCTTCTGGACTCTGCTCTAGATCCTTCTACCTTTGACTGATTTTAATTTGTATCCTTTAGGCATAATGAAACATAATCTTGACAACTTTCCTTGAGTTATGAACAGGCTTCTAGCAACTTATTAAACTTGAGTTGTGTACTTTGTATGAATCACATGGTTTATGAATTACATTAATAAAACTATTTTAAAAAAATTTTAAAAGAGGCAGGCTCCCCACTTCTTTTTTTTTTTTTTTTTTTTTTTTTTTGTTATAGGCGGACACAACATCTTTTGTTTGTATGTGGTGCTGAGGATCGAACCCGGGCCGCACGCATGCCAGGCCAGCATGCTACCGCTTGAGCCACATCCCCAGCCCAGCCTCCCCACTTCTGATAGGATTTATCTTAAAGTTTCCAGTCAAGTCTCATCCTTGAAAGATAGCAAGACCCAAGAAACTGAGACTCATGACTCCTCTACAGGCTCATATCTAGTTTCCTAGATCCAATCAGAATTCTACTGCAGGAAGACAGATCCAGAGCAATGGATGACACATACAAATCTCACATCCAGCCAGTGACAGAACCAGAAATAGAGCCCAAGAACCTCAAATCCAGCTCTGGTGGTTTCTAAATAAGCAAATGAACACAGGGACCTACTTTTAGAAAATTTTATATTATTGCTCTGCTCCCAGGGGAGGGTTTTACGCAAAAAGTACATCTTTCCTGTGAAACAAAAATGTCTGATCCTATACATATTATGAGAGAAAAATGACTAAACGAATATACACCAGACTGACAGTGGAGAGATGTGGAGAGGAAAATGGGAGCGAGGAGTTACAGATATTATTTTTTTCTTTCCATCCCCTTGTAAATTTGAATTTACTAAAACAAATGCATAATGCTTTTATTAGTTGGACATATGTAAGTAAAATATTTTTAAACATTAAAAAAGAGGACAAAAGAGTTTTGTTTTGAAGGTATAATAATATTTCTCAATGATATTATTTCCATCCAATATACACAAGTTTTCAGATCTCCAAGGCCTCCAGAATTACATATACATATATTTTTGTTTTGCAAAATATTACAAGACAGAATAATCCAAGAAATCTAAAGTGGAATTAAGAGTTCAAATTTAAGAGTTTAAAAATAGAAATTTGTATGAGAAAACAGGGGTGATCATTGAGAATCATGCAATGTTAATTGAAATAATTCTTTTAATAATAATTTTTCCTTGAATAGCTCATAGGTAACAGCTTTCCAATCATTTCCATATGATAACACCCCCACATTCTACACTCTAACCCATGCTAATGCATTAACTTAATCCTCATGGTTGTTCCACCACTAATCTGAGTCATTGTTTCTTACTTCATTTTCCTCACTTCATACCCACTAAAGTAGCAAATTATAGTCATTTCATTTTTATCGAACTGCCAAAAAATGTTTTTAACTTTTCAATTTTTTCTACTCTGTAATCCATTTTTCAAAATAGTCAGATTTTTTTTGAAAAAGTAAAGTTTTTTTTTTCTTTTTGCTTAATATCCTGCAGTCTTTTCTCATTATGGAATATATTCAAGGACTTTTTACTGTCCCCTCCTTCCTGGCTCAGTGTGGCCCTATTGGCCTTCTTTCTGGGCTTTAAATATACTAAGCTGTTTTGTATGTCAGTATTTTTTAAGTTGATTTTTCTTTTTTCTTTTTCTATTATTTTCCGCCTTCCATTGGAACTTTAGTGCCAATGCTTACTTCCTTGGACAATCTATTCAATGTCTCCCTTCTCCTATTATTATTTTCTTGTCATAGAATACATATCCATTGAGGCCCTACTCTGTGCCAAACACTATTTCAATCATTTTAAATTCATGCATACTATAATTTTGTTAGTTTTTTATCACAATTTCTAATTATTATGTTTATTGTTTGTCTTGATTATTGACAGTCTCTTTGCCAAGACTCTGTTTCTTGTTCCATGCACTACTATCATATAGTACAATGCCCAGCCACATAATAGACACTCAGGGAACATTCTTTCAATAAATACACCATGTCTGGTCTTATAAATACAGTTTTTCTACATGCCATGCCATAAGCAATGTATAAAATCCTACTAGGAACAACCGTGACAGACAAGGTATCCTTCCAGAATTCATGCCAACATTTATACTCCATTTAATATTTTATAATATTAAGTTCCTTATACAGATCTTCACCTCTTAATATTTGCTAATGCATTAATTTATTAATTCTTTCAACAAATAAACACAGAATATCTATTATTTGATAGTTACTGTATTATGAAGATTTAGTTTTAAATAAGAAAAATATTTTTTATTCAAATGAAGTTTGTAATACACTTTATAGATAATTATGATGAATTATATGGACATAATCTGTATATGAAAAATGTCAGTGTTTTATTACAGCATATAGAACAAAATGTGATTCTGGCATAAGAAGTCACAATAGTACTCTTGTTAGGCAGCTACACATTTAAGCTGAATATTAATAAAAGTATTGACTTTTTCAAAATGCCAAGTAGCTCCAGGGAGAGACCAGGTTTACCTCATTCTCTAGTTTATAAACTCAGTCATTTTTCTGAATCCTTGACTCTACACAGTACTTTGATTTTAGGGATACTTTCAACTTTACCTCTGTGAGATTCCCTAGATTATTTCTTCTAAACCCTACAACAATGCCAGAAGCCAACTTTATCTCCTGTAACAAGCAACTGAAGGTAAATTTAAGAAAAAGTAAGCTTGAAAGATGGATTTTAAAATTGAGGGTGGTGGGGAGTGGAAGAGTCAGGATTTTTGGAGGACCTGAGAGTTATATAAGAATATGGCGGAACCTTTTGACAAACTATATAGTTTTCTGAAAAGAACAGAGGATGGTGAGTTTTGGTATCAGTCTGATGTTGGCATAAAAATTTCAGGATCAATTTAATATAATAGGTAATAATGTGGAGTAGCTGAATAAGAAAGAATGACCATGTTGAAGAATATTTTTATGAGATAAACTTTTGAAAATATTTACACTTCTGAGAAGGAGAAAAAAATATGTTTTAAAAACAACTTTTGGTAGTAAATCTATCAGTTTAAGCAACAGAGTACAGAGGTTTACTTCTCTATATTCTGCCTAAAGCTAACTTAAATGAACTTATATTTATTTGAAGATGTCTTAACCTCTAAGTTACTCTGTCTTTTCAGAAAGAAGATAATTATCTAGAGAGAATTGATAGTATCAACAATGAAATTCAGTTTTTACCCTAACCATTTTAATAATTAAAAACTTTTTTATAAGTATATATTCATATTATAAATGGTTACATATATACACATATGTATGTATGTACATGAAATATGTATATATGTTATTTGTGATATCACTTTGAAAAATTAATTTTAAAACATGCTGATGCTAAAATATAAGATGAGAAAAGACAAAATAAAAAAAATTGTTAATTTGAAATATATGAATGTGGCTACCATTAGAATGCAATAATCAGAAATTAAAAGGATTTTACTAAACTGATTTATTATTTAATGTTTTTTTTTATTTTCAAGACCTAGTTGAGCACTAGTCTGACATTATAAACTAGACTATTACTCATTTAGACTCTTATATAAGGTGAAATTGTCCAAGACTGTATGAAAATTATTGAAAAGCCATTACATAAAGTATCATCACCTATGATTGCTTAATTTATACATAATGTAGCATATCTCCAAATTATGTCACAAAATTTAATGATACAAATAATTGTGAATTTGTATATAAGTAGCAAGTATATTATGAATAATAGGAATAGACAAATGTTCAGCAATTGGTAAAGTTATTTATATAAAATATCAGGCTTATAAATAAATGTGACATACTTCTCAAGTCTAAGTCTCCCAAATTTATGTTACGTATTAGTTTTCCATGGTGAGGATAAAAGAATATTTCCTTGGATAATTTTATGCAATAGATTTAATGAGTGTAATCCAAAGGGAGTAATTTAAAATGTACTTATTAACATTGACCAATGTCTTCATCAGCAGCATCCTTTAAAATGAATTCTGTGAAGAGCATATGGGAAAGATCAAAGCTATTCTTCTACACATGTATAAAATGTGAAATAGTAAGACTCCCAATTTGAAAGCCTTATTCACAGAATGTGTAAAAAAAAATAACATGTCTTTCTTTTAGATAAAGGCTCACATCATTAAAATGCTTTTCAACCATAATGATCACTGGATTATATCTTTAAAAGTTCCTTCCTTTAAAGATGTGAGAACCAGAACACAGAACAATCTGCTGGAACTCTGACATACACTAAGAGCTCTGTTGCAGGTAAAGGTACATTCTAAGAACTTAGAAATGTGGGTTCCTCCTGCCTTTCTACTCGCTAGCGAGAAACAAAAATTTAATTTTTAGTTGTATCTTTCTGTACTTTGTTACTTAATGGGCATAGTTATATGCAGTTACAGAACTTCAGAGAGGATTTTATAAAATAAATATTCCAATTCATTCTCCATACTGGGAATGATTTCAGTTGTAGTTGAAGAATGTCTGTGTAACCAACATTCAGCATATAAATCCATTTTATTTATAAAAAGTCTTAAAGCAGACTAAAACATAAATCCCTGGTATTTCATAACTCTGGATCCTAGTTCTGCTTTCTGGAACAAATAATAAACATATTCTCTTTGGCAAAGCTTAGCTAGTACATATTTGAAGAGGATGATCACAAATGCCTCCGTCTTCTGCTTGCCATATTAAATATTGTGGGCCACTTCTGGTGTTCCTTATGTTACTTTATTTTCTAGCTTGTTAGTTTCATCTTCTTGACTTCTCTTTTTATAACATGCAAAGGTTGTACTGTCCATTGTAATTATTACCTTTTTTGAGAATGGGACTATATTCTTAACTGGCAATCACGTCCACACTTTGAATTATAATTACTGATTATCAACTAAAAACTCCATGTCATGATATGTTATAAATTATTCTGAGGCTAATTTTCTCAGGATGCATTAAAGTTATTGGTATTTTATAAAGAAACCAGGATTCTAAATTTCTAGAAGTGAATTTTAAGCATCAATTGCTCCAAAAATGCTTAGAAGTAAACATTATAAGTAATTCTTAAGAAGTCACATTGGTTATATGCAGTTATAGAACTTCAGAGAGGATTTTATAAATTAAATATCTCTCCTCCAATGCAGATAAAGTTACATTCTAAGCACTGAGAAATGTGGGTTCCTACTGCCCTTCTACTCACTAATGAGAAACAATAGTTTTATTTTTAGTTATTTCTTTCTGTACTTGGTCTGTTAGGTTGTCTTGAATTTGTCATTAGGTTGACTTGAATTTTAACCCATCAATGGGAAAAGAGAGGAGTGTGTATAAATTCTTATTTGTAGTATGATTTAGAGGAGCTCATTATTAGTTTATTTATTTATAAGTAACAGGTTTATGGGTGAGTGTAGTTCAGTTTCAAACACACTGACGTCGAGTTGCTAGAAGATTGGCAGGTGTAGAGGTGGGACATGCAGTTGAAGAAAAAAATTAGACAGTAAATGAAAAAATAGGAAAAAGCTCAAAATTCAGTATATGAGCATAATGAGATCTTAGGTTTAAGAGAAATTTTGCCCCTCTGTACATACAAATTTCAATTATCTGTATAGTATTTGGTGAATTGTTTATTGATTTGTCCTGTTAAAATGTATAAATTGTACTTTATTATCCATCATGGTCTGTTCAAAATTATTGAGTATAAATTTTAAAAATATGTAAATTATTTATACAGACATGTAATTTAAAGACATAAATAGAGATGATCTTTCCAAGAAAGTATATAAATCGATAAGATTCAAAGAAGGCTTAGAACATGAATAATGAAATCTTTTACTTTGGATTTAATGAAACAAGAAACAGCCAGAGGGAGAGAAGAAGTTGAAGAGTGTGTCAGGAATCAGCTAGAGGCTCACACACATTTCCCCTATCTTTTCCAAACACTCTACTAGAATACGTTTTCTGAAGGGAGCTCTGGTTATATTGGGTCATGTTACTCATTTTGGGGCAATGGAAAGTTTTGTAGAATGAAGTCAGTATGTGATTTCCATACATGATCCTTACAGTCTCATTTTTCTAGTTTCTGAAGAAAATACCAAAGCAAAGATATGGAAGGATCTTGAATCCCTGGATATTCTCCTAGAGGAAATTTGTTCAATTGAACATTCTACTCGAGAGCATCTACAAAAGGAAAAAATATATATTTTCATACCATATTATATTTTATTATATTTACATGAGGAAAAGTTTCTATTTTCCTGTCAAACAACCACGTGGATCATTCCTTTTTATTAATAATTTTCACATCTTTTTATTTTAGGCTTTGGGTCAAATTTTCATTCCCTTTTATACCTGATGATTTTGGGGGGATGTGGGCAGAGAACCAGGGATTGAATTCAGTGGCATTCAACCACTGAGCCACATCCCCAGACCTAGTTTGTATTTTATTTAGAGACAGGGTTTCACTGAGTTGCTTAGTGCCTCACTTTTGCTGAAGCTGGCTTTGAATTTAGAGCTGCTGGGATTACAGGCATGTGCCACCACACCTGGTTTGCCTCATGATTTTTACCTGAATGGTAGACTGTATTAAGAATATTATACTATAGCTGGGAGTACTGACACCACCTATAATCCCACTGACATGGAGATAGAAGCCAGAGGATTGCAATGTAAGGCCAGCCTCAGTAACTTAGAGAGACCCTGTGTCGAAATAAAAATTTTTAAAAAAGGGCTGGGGATATAGCTCATGGTAAAGCACCCCTGCGTTCAGTGCCCAGTAACAACAACAACAACAACAAATGAATATTGTCCTGTAGAGATTCTGGCCAGAGGCAGATAGCAAGTTGTGAGAATAATTTTTAAAAGTGAAAGGAATGATACAGGAAGTTACCTAAAGATAATGTGATTTCTGAAATGTAGTTGGCTTATTTTATTTAAATGAAACTTGAACACAGGAAAGAATCTAAGGAAGTAGATAGACATTCAGAGTGGAAGAAAAGATAGAATAGTTAAACCAGTCCTAAGAAAATATATATGCAACAAGAGTACCTTAGTGTATATATATTCTGGCAGCATAACTTCAAAGGCAGAACTCTTGTGATTTGTCCCAAACCCATCACATTTTGAGTATGGTTGAAATTAGTTTAAATATAGCTACATAAAGCACACAGATGATTTTTTTTCTAATATTACCTATAATGACATTATAAGGCTTTCTTTAATTTGGCTGGAATTGCCCTATGCTATCATAGTAATCATAATGAATCAGAGTTAAGTTGGTTTGGCATCATTTGTTTAGTGAATACATATTTATCTTTCCCTGAATTTTATATTCTGGTCTCTCAAAGTGAATCAAGTAAATTCGTCTTTGGACATTTTGTCTTCAGGGTCAGGATATCCACACATTTCTCTATTATTTAACTATCTGTATATGTGGATATATGTATTTGAACCTCTTGTGATCTGTACATTTAAAACCTGTTAAATATTGAGCTTGTTATTGTTATTACTAGATCAAAAATATTTAGATTGTGTAATTGAGGGAAATGGGGATACTATAGAAAGGAGGAGATAACAAAATAATACATTTCACCCATTTAAACAGGTGCTGCAGTATTCTAATTGCTTATGCATAATATCATTATTCAAATTTGTACCAGTGTTTCACAAACCTCAGAAGAGATGCTGATAAAAGTGAAATCACCATATTCTCCTATGTTGAAGAAAGACATTTATGGAGAAATATCAGGGAACCACAAGCATAGCTTAAAAATACACTACTCTCCTTTCCTTTCCTTTAAACTGGATTTATATTTTTGCTTATTTTTCTACTCTCTTTTATCGGGAAAAATGAAGGAACATTCTTTTTTTTAAAATCAGTGATTTCTCAGTTCTGAATAAAGCAATTTTTATAAGACTGAGCCTATTTTATTTTAGTTTGTGAAATACACAGAAAAATTATAATGCATTATAGCATTTTGCTGCTAGCATACAGATGATTAAAAGTTATATCTTTTCTGTATGTAATCCAGGAGATTGTTGTCGCAGATGTCCTAGAAACTTGACCAATAGGAGAAGAGCCTAAGTAGCATTTTATATCAATTATGTGAAAAACCCTGCCAATTATCTTCTCATATAATCCACATCAATAACTGAGAAGCACAAAAGATATAAACTCGAACCATCTGCTCTCACTACAGTAGGCTACTGAGAGCTTAGACAATAACTCACATAGTAAAATACTCCGATACATTTATCTGGGATCATGCTGTTTAAGTGGGATTTGTGATTAAAAATATTACCACTTTGGCCTATCCACTATTAGAAAATATGTTTTTCCCTTTTAGGAAAAGCATTGTCATCTCTGTTTTATTACAATAGTAAATTAAGAGAGCTACTGCCAGCTACCTATAAAGAACAAAAACTGCACTTCTACTTTATGCTTCACTGTAATTCTTTTTCCTGTTGATGTTAACAATACCCAGACTTTTAAAAAGAGAAAAGGAAAAAAAAATAGCCTCCAGAAATTCATTGTTTTGACACCTGCACAGTTTTGAACCATGCTGAATGCCAAAATAAAGCTGTATCAAAATATAAAATGTTAACCATGCCTACATGACCCAAGAAAAGGAAATATTTAAAGACTACAATCGGATAAGATAACAGATATTTAAAGATAATATAAGGAGACTTTTCTAAAGATTAGCAACACAGAACTGGCAGTTGAAAAACAGGAATGATTTTAAACCATGTTCTGATGAGAATACAGAGGACAGACAATTCTCTCCATTCTCCATTATTGCCCTTATCTTATATGCTACCATATCAGACCTGTCAAGCTATTTCTGTGTTCCCCAAGTTAATACCTAAACTCAGTAAATGACAATATTACACTCTTAATTCTCCTAAACATCCCCGTGTTTCATTTACAACTTCTCAAATCAGTTTGGGGATAAATTAGCATTTACAATTATAATTTTTACATATCTTAAAGAAACTAGATTCTACTTGTTTCTAGACTTCAATGATATAATTTTGCAATCATGGCTTGGAAATTATACTGCTTGATATATTTTGCCAATTGGTGATGCATTACTTTAGACTAAATTTTCTCCACTCTGTTACCAATGAAATTTACATTTTAATTGGAAAAAAACATGCTCTTGATGATAGATGGGGGTGGGGTAAAGAAATACAGCAGCTTAAATATTCAGAAAATATATGTATTGTGCAATTACACAATAAGATAGTCACAAGTGTTTGAAGAGCAAAGCAAGATCCTTATGGTTTGTGCATGAATACTCTTATTTGATTGTCAGTAAGTATATATAATTATGATATCATTAGAGTTCAGTATTCTCATTTACACATGAGGAAGCTGCCAAAAAAAAAAGTAGTAAATGAGCTTGAATCAGACACACACACTTGAAAAAGAAATATAATTATAAAAATCTTTTAAGCCATAAGATTTCATGAACAATGGAGAAAATTCTGTCAAGCAATATTTCAATACACTTAAACTGAGGTTTAAAAATTCAGGTTGGAAACAAATTGAAGACATTATATTATTTGATGATTATTTTCATAGTAGGATGCTTTCCTTTGAAGTTAGAAATACAGTTTCTGACTGCTATATTTCCTACTCTATTTGGAAAAAGTGCATTGTATGAAAATATCTTTAACAACAACACTATGCTAATAGTTATCAAAATTCAAATAACTAAAGTATTTGAAATTGATGAACTAAATCTATAGGTAGGTTTAAAGATACCCTCCCAGATTCCCACTCCCTTGTATATATGCTCTGTTGACTATAGATATGAACTGTAAATATGATGGAATAGCCACTCCCATAACATAATTAAGTGGCTTTGAACTATTTCATGACTCTGAAGATTGTATATCACAGACAGGCCCACAAATCTCTCTTTTCTCTTTTTTTTGGGGGAGGGCAGGATAGTGCTTTATAATTATGCTATATCCCCAGCACATTTTATTTCTCAAATTTTGAGACAGGGTTTCACTGAGATACTGAGGGTCTTGCTAAGTTTCTGAGGCTATCCTCAAACTTGCCATCCTCCTGCCTCACCCCCCTGAGTTGCTAGGATTATAGACAGCATCAGTGGTCTCAGGTATGCAAACAATTCTCATTTATAGATATGCAAATAAATTCTCTCCATGGAAGTCCAATTGACTTCCCCATCCTGTTTACAAACCTATTCCTTGCTCATTTATAATTAATTTGAATATTGCTGTACTCTATTTAAAGTTGTGGTTCTTTGATTTCTCAATTGAGTTGAACTTAACTGTGTAGTTTCTTATTAATAATGACCTGATTCAAATCTTTAAATGTTATTATTTTTATCCATATGGAAGTTATTATTTTTCATTATTTTATATTTTAGAGTTTTGAAAATCATCATTTAGTCCTGTGAGGAAACATCCCAAATTGAAAGATTTCAGACTGGAGTTGTAGCGCAGTGGTAGAGTGCTTGCTCTGCATGTATGAGGTACTGGGTTTGATTCTCAGCATGGCATATAAATACATAAATGAAATAAAGGTCCATCAATAACTAAAGTATATATTAAAACATTTTTAAAAATTGAAAGAATTTAATAAAGACTATTAATGTTGTATTTTAAGTATATTACAAATAAGGACTCAAAATTTCTGTCAGTCAACATTCCTAGATATATTTATTTTATCTTTTTGCTAAAGTAGATGGACTCTACCAATGTACCTAATTCCTAATTCTGTAATTTTGAATTTATAGTTTGAAATAAGAATATTATTAGTAGGATGAAGACTCCCACCAAATAGACACCTAACTTTAATCAGTATACTCTGCCCTTCCAGTGTTTCCCCCCGCTATACTCACACACCCCAACACTTTCTATCTTTGGTAGTTTGAATAATGGCTGACCGAAGATATACACTTTCTACTTCCCAGAATGAGAATATGTTACCTTACATACTCCCTGAAATATGTGAATTTCTTGCCTTGTTTGCCAATATGATTAAGACTCTTGGAATGATATTATTTCATTTGAAGATTTCCTTAGATTATCAAGTAAGTACAGTGCATCAGCACTATTCTTACAAGAGAGAATCAGGAGGGTCTGAGTCAGAAATGGCAATGTGAGTATCAAAATAGAGGGAGAACAGGATATTTGTAAATGGAAGCAGGTACTCGAGAAAGAGAGCAAGATTCTAAAATGCATCATTGTTGACTTTGAGGATGAAAAAGGAGACCAATAGCCAAGGATTGCAGGAAACCTCTAGAAGCTGGATAAAGACAGGGAGCATATTATCTCATAAACAGACTTCATAAGGGACTGAGTTTTTTCAAACTATCTTAGACTTCTGACATCTGAAGTTATACCATAATAAATGTTTATGCCACTAAATTGACATAAGACTGGTACAGCAGCATCAAGAAACTAATACTCAATTGAAAATGATTTGGAGTGTAATTGCCACAGAAAACTCTTCTGCACTTAAATTTGCGATGATAACATCAATGGTTCATATTTTTAAAAATTTACAATGTGTAAGAATTTTAGTTAATAATCTTTACTGCTTGTTAATTAAGAGGAACTTTCAAACTGTAGACTATACAATTCAATTTCCAATAAAATATAAGGTAAAGAATGGATTCTTTTGTATTTCTGCCCTTACTCAGAATCATTAGTAATGTGCAAACACAGAAAATGTTTTTAATAAGTGTTCTTTCATATTTAGTACTTCCAGTAACTTAAAACTGACATATAAAAAAAGAATGTCCCACTTTGGGGCTTTCTTCAGTTATAGGGTTATGTGCTCTATCAAAAAATTGAATACAAATAACTTTTTATGCCCTTATCATTCAGTGTAGAGAAGGAAAACCAGACCACAAATCAACAGTAGGCATATTTATATTGAATAAAACTGGAACCAGAAAATAAAATAGCAGAGAGTTCCACTACAAATTCAGCTGAAAAATAAAATGTGACTTTTATTTTTTCCAACTTCATGCACTTCATTGGGCACTTAAAGAACCTGTACAATATAAAAATGAAAATATTTGTAATTCAAAGTTGTCCATAGAAAACCATCTCACGATAAATTTAAACTTAAACCTTATAGATTTATATGAGGCAGCTTATGAATAAACTACCTGTGTGTTTCAGTGACATCATAAATTAACCCTAACATTATCAGATTTTTAAAAATACCCTCAGTGTTGAAATATTAATATTATATATATATATATATATATATATATATATATATATGTGTGTGTGTGTGTATATACATATCAAAGTGTTTGGATAATATTTTTATAATATAATTATATAAAGTGTTTTGGATAATATTTTCATAAATCAGAAGGTAGATATGTTTATTTCAATGTGTCCCTGCAGTTAAATAACTTGGTTAGAGCTGTGTGACATGGAATCTGATTCTCAACTGGAAACTTTGGTATCCTATAATGAGGAGTCCCTCTAGTATTACATGTGTGACATAATTTTTAAAGGATGGCACTGTGTGTGTTCCACCTCATTATTATTTAAATAAGCTCATAAATATTTTACTTCGAATTCAAGAATAGAGGCTTTGCATCTGGATACTCTAATGGTATAGCTTTCCAAATAATTTGTTTTTCCATCAGATATAGAGCTATCAGATTATCATGAAATATGATAATGGCAGAACGTTATACTAGAAAAAATGCTGAGGCCAATACTATAATGTATAAAGCCTATCAACTCAACATATTTCCAATTGTTTGTAACAGTTCTATAGTGAATCCATGAAAGAGAGAAATGGCAAAGGAATTCAAACACCGAATGACTAGAGCTATAGACTGGAACCTTCTAGTAGTAAAATATTATTAATTTAAGACATGTTCATGCAAAGCTAGATAAGTTAAGGACCTCCTAGGGATACTAACTTATCCTCATTTAATATATATAACATGTGTTATTTTAAATTACCAGTTAGGTTTCTAAATACATATTTTATTTTTCCAGCTATATAATGCTGATGAAATAATGTTACCATGAGAACTGTAACTTTTCTTTTCTGACATACATGTTTAGATTTGTTACCTTGTTACTACATTAGCATTGACTCTCTTTTCAAATATATTTCTTATGCTACTGAAAGTGGAAAAGATTTTTTTTTTAAAAAAAACACCCCGCATAGTGGAGATATGCATATTAAAAATGATATGGTTGAATTATAAAAATCTAGACTCAATAGCATTTCAAAAGAGGGCAACCATATTTTATTAAAATAACTTATCATTACTAATATAAACATTTCACACTGTTCATGTCTTTTAACTTTATTGATATGAAATTAATATTTTGAAGTTTGTATAATTTCTTCCCCAGTTATATTTTATTCTTTAAATTTTAAGGAAATCTATGTAATTTCTTCCCCATTTATATTTTATTCCTTTAAATTTCTAGCTATACAAGCTAGCACATATCAGCTGTGTCATTTTTGAAGTTAATGGATTTCAAATGATAGATTCTATTAGTATATATTAACATTAACTGTTTTGCTTCCATTATCTATTATTTTAAATAAAATATGATGCAAGACATTGATTAAATTACTTCTTATGTAATAATAATTATTTAAATATATGAACATTTTAAACATATAGCAAGGAAAATAGGAGATAGGTATTAACATATATTCTGATTTCATTTAAGAATCAGGTTAGAATAAGTTTTAAAATTAAGTAATTTAGTAAATTTATTTCTTTTGAGGTTTGATAATAAAAACAAAACAGAATTTTGATCTTTTGTGAGGCTGAAAGTCTTAAGTATGACTAAGTACAAAATCATGTTTTATAAATATTTTCAAAGTAAGATAAATTTAAAATAATTTATACACTTTAAAATTATAATACTTTAGTTAGGGGTTCCTATAGAAATATATATATTCTCTGTTGAGGTTAATTTTTCATTGGATTTTTTTCATAAATGACAGCAGAATGCATTACAATTCATATTACACATATATAGCACAATTTTTTATATCTCAGGTTGTATGTAAAGTATATTCAACCAATCCATGGATTCATACATGTACTTTACATAATAATGTCCATCATATTCCACCATCATTGTTAACCTTCAGCCCCTTCCCTTCCTCTCCCACCCCTCTGCCCTATCTAGAGTTCCTCTATTTCTCCCATGCTCCCCCTCCATACCCCACTATGAGTCAGACTCCTTATATCAGAGAAAACATTTGGATTTTGATTTTATTCTCTTTTATTGCTGAGTAATATTCCTTTGGGTATATATGCCACATTTTTTTATCCATTCATCTACTGAAGGGCATCTAGGTTGTTTCCACAGTTTAGCTGTTGTGAATTGTGCTGCTGTAAACATTGATGTGGGTGTGACTCTGTAGTATGCTGTTTTTAAGTCCTTTGGGTATAGACCGAGGAGAGGAATAGCTGGGTCAAATGGTGGTTCTCAGTTTTCTAAGGAATCTCCATACTGCTTTCCATATTGGCTGCACCATATTTGCAGCCCCACCAGCAGTGTATAAGTGTACCTTTTTCCCCACATCCTCACCAACACTTATTGTTGTTTGTCTTCATAATAGATAGCTACCATTCTGACTGGAATGATATGAATTACTAGAGTAGTTTTGATTTGCATTTCTCTAACTGGTAGAGATGATGAACATTTTTTAAAAATATTTGTTGATTGATTGTATATCCTCTTCTGAGAAGTGTCTGTTCAGGTCCTTGGCCTATTTATTGATTGGGTTATTTGTTGTTGGTGGTGGTGGTTTTTTCTTTCTTTTTTTTTTTTTTTTGGTGTTTAGCTTTTTGAGTTCTTTATATTCTCTGGAGATTCGTGCTCCATCTGATGTGTGAGAGTAAAAATTTGCTCCCAAGTTTAGGCTCTCTGTTCACCTCACAGATTTCTTTTTCTGAGAAGAAACTTTTTTAGTTTGAATCCATCCCATTTACTGATTCTTGATTTTAATTCATGTGTGCTATGGGAGTCTTATTAAGGAAGTTAGGGCCTAATCTGACATGATAAAGATTAGAAGAAATGGCCATGAGGATGGAGCTCTGTCAGCCCCAGAGTTGTGCTTTTCCATATATGTATTCCATATGGTCCAAAAATACTTGACATATTTTCATGAACTGAGATAACTAAAAACTATAATGTGAATAGAATTATTTCAGTATGGAGACAGAGATAAACAGCCCGATAGTAAACTTGAACATCGGGTTTTATCTGTGGCTGTACATATGGGTGCATGTGTGTGTGCGGGCTCGCATGCTTGTGCGCTCCCTCCAGGAGGGAAAGATGAACTGTCTACGTGGATGGAATAAGTATGGTAGAAAAGAAAGTACCATTGCTGAATGGAAATTTATGTTTGGAGGTTCTGATGGAAAAGCATACTATTGCAGAGGACACTAATTCATTTCTGACAGAGATTTCTTTTCATATTACAGGGGACTATAATGAACATTATTTGTTGATCAAATATTGTTCCATTAAGTGCATATTTTATTTTAAAATAACTCATGAATTTAAAAATCTAAGACTATATGAATTATAAAAAATAGTTACTTCTCCAAATATTTTACATATTCATAATGAATGTTTAAGACATATTAAAAGCAAAACATTAAACCTGTCTTACATCTTATGTCCACACAGTGTTTATAGAATTCCTTGTTTCCATTCTGCCTTATTTCTCTACAGTTTTACTCATCTCTCATTTCCTCTCCCCATTAAAGACACCAAATATATCATATCATACTGAAACTCTTAACTGCCAAGGTACTACTTAAACAAATCACTCTACATGACATAGAAAGGGGCAGAATAGCATAGTCATTAAGAGAATAGTACGGAACTAGTTTATTTGTTTATGTAATTGGAATTCTATTTAACCAATACTTCTGAGTATTAAATTAATTGATAGGAATAACATACCTGAATGAAATCCAGCAGAACAAGAAATTTGAATACATTTTATTATAATAGTCATTACTGTTATTACATTTTCTACTTCTAGTAATATCATTACAGGCTATTACTATAGTTTTAGGATGAATAAAGAAGGTTACTGTAAAGGCATATGTTATTGGCAGAATTCATTTAGAAATTAAACTGTTTTTTATCTTGATTAGACTAAATATTTGAAGCAAATGTTTGCATATGAGATGTGGCATGTATAGAATATTCATTGGAATCACAGAAATACAAGATAAGACAAATAATTTATTCTTAATCTGAAAAGATGCATTTAAATTTATCTGCAGAAATTCAAGCATATAGAAAGTATTAGGAGACAAGTTGATGAGAAATAAATAAGTCACTCAAAGACTATGAGAGTCAGAACTATGGTGCTTCTATGGATGGTATTTTCTGTATGATTACACACTTCACTATGGTACAATATATGAAATATGTGACATAGAAAGATGTTTGTATGTAATGTGTAATGAACCTTATTATACTGATCTTATTTAAGTATAATATTAACATAAACATGTATATTTATTAACATAAATATAAAGTACAATATTAACTATATATATATGTGTGTGTGTATATATATCAAGGAGTATTATATATTCAATAATATCTTACCTTTGTACAACAATGTCCTTTTAAGACTTATTATGCCAATGTCTTTATTTTTTATTTAAAACAAGGTAAATTTGCTTCAAAGAAATGAGTGTCAAGACAAAGACATCAAAATCTCTCTTCAAACTGATCCAAATCCTTTGACTTGTGATTCTCGTAATTCAGGAAAATGTAGAATTGCACATATACAAAATTTAAAATTTCCAGGAATCTAATGCATTAAGTGAAATTCACAAACATTAGAAGTAAAATAAAAAAAAAAAACAGCTGGGCCCACTGATACATATCTGTAATCCCAGTGGCTCTAGAGGCTGAGACAGGAGGATGGTGAGTGCAAAACCAGCCCCAGCAACTTAGGATCTTTTTAAGTTATTTAGGGCCTCACTTTCTCCAAATAAAATCTTAAAAAGGGCTGGGGATGGGGCTTGGTGATTAAGTGTCCCTTAATTAAATCCCTTGTACCAATTAATAAATAAATAATTTGGAAAAAATCACTTGGATCATACATTCCATTTCCCTTATGTGAGTTTCTATACGTAACCCCAAAAATCTTTATTTATAAAAGTATACCTTATGATAAGCAGCTAGTTCATGAAAATAGATTGCATTGCATATTCTGTTTATTAAATATTTACTTAGCCTGACACAGTATTCAATTGTTTTTAATTTTTCAGAGTGTTACTTTTATTTACAACATTTATTTAAGGGAATATGACACAAATTCAGAAAGTAGTACTTAATTTTAAAATTAACACCTTTGCCTTTAATATCTTTAAAAATAATTTATTGGTGCATCATAGTAATATATCATAGTAGAGTTAATTTTGACATATTCACATATTCATGCAATATAATTTGTTCCATTCATTCCCAGCATTTCCTCTTTACCACCCCTCCTCCCTCCCCCTGTTCCCTTTCCTCTACTCTACTGGTTTTCTTTTGTTTATTTATTTATTTATTTATTTTTAAATTGGTGTTTTATGGATACACATAGGTGAGATTCGCTGTGATATATTCATATATGTACATAGTATAGTTTGTTCAGTTTCATTCTCTAGTTTCTCCTTTTCCCCATTCTTCCTGCCTACCTCTACTTTTCTTTCCTCTTCTCTACTTTTATTTTCATGGGATATGCCTCTCAATTTTTCCCCTAATTTTTCTCTACTTTCTGCAAATGAGAGAAATATTCAACCCTTAATTTTCTGTGTCTACCTTATTCTATTAGGTTTGTATTCTCCACTCTGATCCTTTTATCAGAAACTATCATAATTATATTCTTTGTAGATAAGTACATTTCCATTGTGTATATGTACCTAATTTTCTTTATTCATTCAGCTATTCACAACACCTGAGATGGTTGAATAATTTGGCTGTTGTGAATTGTTCTTCTATAAGCCTTAATGTACCTGCATCCCTAAAGAATGCTGATTTTGGTTCTTTTGGATAAATACCAGGGAGTGGTATAGCTGGGTCTTATGGTGGTTCCATTCATAGTTTTTATGAGACTCTCCATCTGCATTTCATATCTATATGAATATTGTGTTTGATGAATAAGGATGAGATTTATTATTTTTAAATATCAAACTTAACAAAGGATTTTACATAATTTTATTTTTTCAGAATAATTATGTATTTGCCGTGACGTGTCCCTAGACTGAAACAAAAATACATAGTTCAATTTTCACTAAAATATTCATAATTTTTAAAAATATGGAGAATATTGACAATATTTAAATAAGTAGACTAAAGTGAAAGTGACAACTAGTTCATTCATTAATTTATTTAATAAAAAATATTTACTTATTGCTTAGTAATTGCTGAGCTCTGAAATGGAAGGGGAAATCAGAATAAAAATTCCTTGTATTCAGAGAGCCTATATTCTGATAACAGAGAAAGAGAAACCACTGAATAAACAAACACATGACAAATTTCAACTAGCAATGATTCTTGCAAATAAAACAATGAAGGATATTTGTACTAATGAGAATGACTTAGGGAAAAACAAAATTTTAAATAAATGAATTAGGAAAAGAAAAGATACGAGATCTATAAATATTTTGAAATGGTTAGAGAAAATTATTTTGTACAATGAAGAACTCAAATGAGTCAAATGTTCATTAAAATGGTATTATTAGATAGAATAAATAAGCTGGAACAATGGAGAAAATGTTTGAAATTGAGAAGTTGGAGTGTTGAAATAGGATGACATCAAATTTCAGGATATAACATTTATGATATCTATCTATCTATGCATACACACACACACACACACACACACACACACACACACACATATATATATATATTATACAGAAAAAAAGGTTATTAAAGTATTAAATTAAGATGCCAAATTCAAGAGAGGCCAAGATTATTAGGTGGAATTTTTACTGGGGTGTTTCATCTGTCACTGATGATGAATAGTAGGTACAATGCACAGAGATAATGAACTTTTTTCTGAACATTTATGTTTGCATGGAATTAACCTGAAGATCCCAAGATGAGCACAGCAAAGAATATAGTTATTTTTTTTTAATTTTTGTATTTGTTTTTTTAAATATACATGACAGTATATTTGACACATTATACATACATGGAATATAACATTCTAATTGGGATCTCATTATTGTGGTTGTACATGATGTGGAGTTACACTGGTAGTGCACTCGTATAGAAGGATAGTGAAGTTCTGTCCAATTCATTCTACTATCTTTCCTGTTTCCATCCCCATTCCCTTCCCTTCATTTCCCTTTGTCTAATCCAATGAACTTCTATTCTTCCCCTTCCCGCCCTCCCTTGTTGTGGGTTAGTATCCACATATCAGAAAGAACCTTCAGTGTTTGGATTTTTGGGATTGGCTTATTTCACTTCCATGATATTTTCCAATTTTATCTATTTACTGGCAAATACCATAATTTCATTCCTCTTTGTGGCTGATTAATATTTCATTTTTTTGTGTATGTGTGTGTGTGTGTGTGTGTGTGTGTATATATATATATATATATATTTTTTTTTTCATTATCCATTCATCTGTTATAGGCACCTAGGTTGGTTCCATAGCTTACTATTGTGAATTAAGCTGTTATAAACATTGAAGTGACTGAGTCACTATAGTATGTTGATTTTAAGTCCTTTGGGTATAAATCAAAGAGTGAGATAACTGGGTCAAATGGTGGTTCCATTTCAAGTTTTCTAAAGAATCTCTATAATGCTTTCCAGAGTGTTTGCAACAATGTGCAGAACCACCAGCAAAGTATAAGCAAATCTTTTCCCCTATATCTTTGCCAACATTTATTGTTCCTTGTATTCTTTTTTTTTTTTTCATGGAATGCTTCATCAATTTGCATGTCATCCTTGCGCAGGGACCATGCTAATCTTCTCTGTATCATTCCAATTTTAGTATATGTGCTGCCAAAGCGAGTTCTCCTTGTATTATTGATAATTGCCATTCTGATTGAGTGAGATGGAAACTCGGTGTAGTTTTGCATTTCTCCAATGGCTGGAGGTGTTGAATATTTTTTCATATATTTGTTGATCATTTGTATTTATTTTTCTGTGAAGTGCCAGTTCAGTTCCTTTGAGTTATTATTTTTAATTATTTTAATATTATTATTCAGCTTTTTGAGTTTTTTAAAACTATATGTATATTAAAATATATTTAATATATATTTTCAATATATATATTTAATATATATTGGAGATTAATGCTGTATCTTAGATGCAGGTGGTAAAGATTTTCTCCCATTCTGTCAGCTTTCTGTTCATAATCTTGATTGTTTCCTTTGCTGTGAAGAAGCTTCATTTTGATACCATTCCATTTATTGATTCTTGATTTTGCTTCTTTTACTTTAGGAGCCTTGTGCAGGTGGAGAGTTGGGCCTACTTTTTCTTCTACTAGGCACAGTTTCTTTGGTCTAACGCCTAGGTTTTTGATCCACTTTGAGTTGAACTTTGTGCAGGGTGAGATGTAGAGGTTCAATTTCATAATACTACATATGGATTTCCAGTTTTCCCAGAACTATTTCTTGAAGAGGCTTTCTTTTCTCCAATATATGTTTATGGTGCTTTTGTCTAGTATGAGATAAGTATTTATGTGTCTAGTATTTATGTGGATATGTCTGTGTGTCTTCTACTCTGTTCTCTTGGTTTTCATGTCTCATTTGTGCCAATGTTGTTTTTGCTACAATAGCTCTAAAGTTTAATTTAAGGTCTGATATTGTGATGCCTCCTGTGTCACTTTTCTCATTAAGAATTCCTTCAGCTATTCTGGGCCTCTTTTCCAAACAAATTTCATGATTGCTTATCTATTTCTACAAAGAGTGCAACTGGCATTTTAATAGGAATTGTATTAAATCTGTACAGTGCTTTTGGTAATATGACCATTCGGACAATATTAATTCTGCCATTCAAGAACATGGTATATCTTTCCATCTTTTATTGTCTTCTTCAATTTCTTTCTTTAGTGTTTTATAGTTTTCATCGTAGAGATCTTTAACCATTTTGTTAGATTGATTCCCAAATATATTTTTTTTAGTCTATTGTGAATGGGATAGTTTTCCTCATTTCTTTTTTCAGCTGATTTTTTCATTAAAGGATTTTTAAAGTAAAGAGTAATAAGAAGTTATTTTTGAAACAGCAGAATTGGGCAAGTAAGATGACACTAACCCCAATAGCTGAGGTGTGCTATATATGGTACATTTGGGTGAAAGAAATCAAACCAACCAAATGAAACAAAACCCTTTTCTGGTAGAGATGATAAAATCAGTTATGAAGCTGTGGAAAAGTATGTTTATTTAAACAAAACACCAAACAAAGCAAAAACAAATAACCTTCAAAACCAAATATGAGGAGTATTTGCTACAATGAAACCATGAGTTCAAGAGGGTATAGAAAGGGTTGGGAAGCTAGACAGATGGAATGTTGAATGAAATGAACTTGAGAATAAATTGTATGGAATATTGGAACTTAGATATTAGCAAGAACAGAGTACACAAGGTTGAGGGTTTTGTTAGTTTTGAAAGCTCGCTTAGAAAAATGTGTAAATTTAGTTCAAATTAAAACCTTCTTCCCAGGAGAAGTATGGGAAGCTAGATTTCAGTGTTTTCTTTACTAGTAATTAACTATACCACCCACATATGAAATTTTTCTAAGCATCACTTAATTTTTTGTAAATCCCAAAAGCACATATATAAGAGTCATCCATATTTGAGATATAATTTAACAATAAAAATGGGATGATCATATTTGAGTACTACTTTTTAAAACTCCTGGTGCTTTTCATTTCTTCTTATAAAGCTTACTTAAATGATGCAGAAACCCTTTATTCTTTTCATGAGAAAATATTTAAAAAATAGAAAGTTTCCTTCATAAACTGATAAATATGGCATAGAATTATCCACTTATGCTTTAAAAACATTATTTCAAAAATTTTACATATTATATACTATGTGTATGTACTGAGCATATGACCTGGGAATTTATGTATTGCTTACAACTAGGATTTTAACATGTTGTTTTATTCAAATATATGAAAGACATAAGAAGACACACACCTGTGATACCAGCTTCTGGGGAGGCTGATACAGGAGGACTGTAAATTCAAGGCCAGTCTGGGTTATTTGATGGGATTCAGTCTCAAAAAGAAAGGAAGAAAAAGGAAAAAAAGAAAAAGGGCTGGGTATATAAATCAATGATAAAGTGCTTGCCAAGCATATACCAAGCCATGAGTTCTGTCTCCAACACTGTGAAAAACATAAGCCAACATAAAAATGAAGGTATTATTTTTAATAATATTCATCATATATAATTTATGTTATGCAGCAGATTGCTGTATGCCATAATCTGTGCTGTTTTCTTTTGAGCAGAGTTAAAAAGATAGACTTTTTCTTGTCTATAAAACAAATGTTAATTATTTTTATTTAATATTCTTCATACGGATCAGATTTATATCCATTTCCTAAAGTTAGCATGAAGAAGATCTATAGATTTCCATATTTATTTTCCATTCTTATATTTTAGAATAATTTTGATATTTAAAATGTTTGAATGAATTAATTTTATTGATTTTTTATTAATTAAACTGAAATGTTCTGATTCGACCTGAAGCCCAAATCTGTTCTAAAATTATATGCTTTCTAGCATCTTAAAATAATTCTTAGAAGAAAATATTTAAAATGTACTGTAAGGCTAAGATCAGAGTAAGCAAGTGTGGAGTATATACTAAGCATTTCATTATGCTGAATACAGGAAATTTCACTATTTCCCACTACAATACTTTTTGTGGATAAATACCATTACATCCATACTATAGAACTATCACTAAATGTATTCTGAAAGACTATTATAAAGGTTCTTACAGGAGAACTGTAATGTCAAATCCAAGTGTAGAGCTACCTATAAAAATGCTGAAAATATTAGCTATATTCTTTTTTCCATTATGACTAACTCTTTTAACCTCTCCTGTTTTAAAAGCAGCACTCAGACTACTGATAAAATTATGAAACTGAAGGAAAGAAATTGAAGTTTAGCTCTCATTTAACATAGTAGAATAAAGACTGAAATACAATAACCAATACTATGCATATCAAGTGCTCCTTGGTTACAAAAGAGAAGGATGAATTATCCCATTCCAAAGTCATTTATGAATCAGTGATGATGAGATAAATATTTCCAAATCATATTTGGGATGGGGACAAAAATGTTTTTTCTATTACTGAATTAGTGCTCTGCTGAGGGAGAAAATTTAGTAAATGTAATGCTGGTGCAAATCAGGCTCACTGGTAACTAAAAGGTTTTTTTTTTTTTTTTCTGTAAAAGTTTCTATAGGACTTGAAAGAAAAGACTAAGCCTAAAAGCTTATTATTACTTGCTTGTATTATAGAAGAGAATGGAAACTACATTATTGGCTCCTACTTTGTTATGTAAATGATTACATATAAATGATGAAATTTAGCACTCTGTACTCTAAGAAAAAGAATAAGAAATACTATTGATCTGTGAAACTATTTCACAATGTATAATATGCCATATAGTATCATTATATTATATGATACATAATTTTCTATGTAAATTTTCAGCCTTTGAAAAAGCAAACGTGTAATTACCAGCTTTCTCTATGTAGTTTATAATCTGTTTTATACCTAATTTTTCTAACATTTGTTTACCTATTTGTTTTCGCCCCCATCTTTTTTCTCAATACATTGTGAGAATATCAAGACAAAATACATGTGCAAGTTCCTTTTTCTCTCATTTTTCTCTGATTTGAAAAATTTTCAATAATTGCCATAAAAGATGCCTAAAGCCTGCAGGAGCATAAATGAGTTTCAAAGTTGTTTATAGAATGATCTAGATAAGGGCAAGGTGATAACACATAAATTGAGTTCCTTTTTCTGCAAAATGAGTATTCTGTTAGACATTTTATATTAGACTGGATGAATTTTGTCCTTTAATAACTGACAAAGATTGAGATTCAATATGTCAACTAGGTAGATACCAAATTCCCTGACTTCTCTCTTCTCCTGTGAGTGCCTCCTACTCTCTTTATTTTTAGCAAATGTCTTTTACCTTCTGTGGCCTGTTGCTTCCTAGCAGTGTAACAATGCCCATTTGCAAGACTCCCTGAAAGTGATTAGTTAATTATAATAAATAATTTCCATTAAATGGATTTAGAAATAATTCAGAAATGTAGCTTAGCCTACTGAGGTAAAGAGCGCATTATCATAGTCTGCTTTAATGACATGATTTTTTTTTAAAAAAAATAGGAAGTTAGAACCAGATTTTAAATGACAAGAGAGTGATGTTTGTCTGTGAACATAGAGATCTTGTTATTTATGGAGTTTGGTGAATCTCATTATCAGGAATAAAAGAAAACTATTGAAATGTTGAATATTGTTAATATATTATTTTCCTATGAAATTCAACTTTATAGAATATCATCATTACTCTCTAATCTTTTAAGGATATCTTAGTTTGTAACTTACCCACGTATACTCCCAATTAGCCACAAAGCACTACTTGCAGTTAGCTACATTTGCTTTTCCTCCTAAGTCCTGCATAAAGGAGTTGGGAGAATGCAGTTGACAGAGACTACTTCTGGTTAAGTCTCAGATGTAGGAATGTATAAGTCATAACCAGGATGGTGTCACCTTTGAAGAGAAACAAAACCAAAGAAAATTCAAATGAAAACAAGTAGAAAACATGCAGCCACTCAATACAGAGAGTAAAAGACTTCTGTAGGAAAGTGCATGCGGTAGTCATGCCATTGCCTCTCAGCTTTCCCCACAGAAGTCTACCCTTATATGAGGACCTGTGGACACCAATGTCTTTGATAACAGTGATATTGGTATTGGTAACGATTGCCATTGTTTACTTAACATTAGTTATGTGGCAACTAATCTCCTAATTATCTTACACTAATACATTGCACTTTTAAACTCATGAAGTAGATACAATATTTTGACAATTTGCAGATGAAGAATATTAAGAATAAGAATATTTAGCAAAATACCCAGCCTCACAAGCTAGAAAAAATGTAGAATTTCCCTAGGATATCTCTTATGCTTGGGTAGCAAGCTTGATTGAATATTAATTTAGACATGACTTTTTAAAAATATTACCAGAGTCTGAAAGCATCAAGACACTTAAAATGTAGATTCCAACTGGTTCAGTAATATTTCTGACAACCAAAAAATGTCAGAGAATAGAATCGTTTATATCAGACATCTCGCTAGATGCTAAATATACAGTGCTGAACAACACAGAGAGATCCCTGACCTTTCATCAAGTCTGGCAGGTGAGCATCAGTATGTCTTAGTGCTCAATCATATGGGATGTTTTCTAATTTTCAATCTATCCTCATGTGCTTCAACTATTCAAGTGGGAAAACTTACACCACCTAATTTCAAAAATTATTTTTAATCCACAGTAATCAAAGCAATGTAATCTTAGCATAATGTCATAGAGAAAAAGGTCAATTGAACATAATATTTATTTTAGGAATCACATACACATATATGGCTGATTGAAAGTCAATAAACAGACCAAAGCAATGTAATGGAGAAATGTTGACTTTAAAAGTATGAGACCTGAATATTTAAATATTCATATGAAACAACTCCAGACTGAAATGCACACCACAAACTGTAGACAACATAGAAGAATATATTCTTACTTGGGGTTAATCAAAAATTCATAATTCAAAATGAGGACAAATCATATGTTGGTAAGTTTTATATTATCAAGATTAAAATTATTTCAAAGACATTTTAGGAAATTAAAAAGATATGTCTCTAAATGGAAGAAAATATAGGTTAAAAAATCTGATAACAAGCTAATATTGTGAATATATGATTCTTACAATACTGTAAGCAGACGGGCAACCTATTTTTAATAATAGGCAAATTGTTTGAAAGATATTTTGCCAAATTAGATATACGAATGGGAAATAAACAGGAAAAAGTGTACGGTATCATTAGGGAAATGCAAGAAAAATCCACAAGGACATAATGTTGGCCATCTACTAGAGTGGGAAGAACTGAAGGAAGAGAAAGAGGAGAAATAACAGGAGGAAGAGAAGGAAGAGGAGAGATCACAAAATGTTGATGATGATAATGCCTACCAAAACAACTCATGAATTGCTGCTAAGAATACAAAACTATATAGTTACTAGGTAAAAAGTGCTATGGTATGAATTTGGGGAGTGGTCCACAAAGGTCCAGATGTGATATATACTTATTGGTGGGATGTGTTATTGGGAAGTTCTGTGGACATCCTTAGGTCACTGGGAGTGTGATCTTGAAAAGAACTGTGGGACCTTGGTCTGATCACTTTTTCTCTTTGCTTTCTGGCTCATGATGTAAGTGGTTTACTCTGCTATGTGCTTCTCACCACTTCCATCTGGCATCTTCACTAGAAGTCCAAAAGATCATATGATGACAGACTGGAACCTCTAGAACCATGAGCCACGTAAACCTTTTCTCTTTATAAGTGAATTGCTTCAGTATTTCATTATAGTGACGTAAAACCAATGAATACAGGCAGTGTGGCAATTTAAATATTTACAGTCTTAAGCATTTACTAAATATGTATAAGTATGACACTTTTAGGTAATTTCAGAAATGAAACATGAAACTTTGCAAAGATCTATACAACAATTTTATAATTGAATTTAAAAGTTTCCAATAGTAAAACCAACCCTAAATTCTGTCAACTGGTGAATGGATAAAATTTTAAAAATGTTGTACACTCATACAATGGGATGCTATGCAACAATAAAATAGATGAGGAACTAAAATACATTATATGTCTAAATCTTAAAATTATCATGCTAAATGGAAAAAAAAGAGAGACACAAAATCTATATATGTTGTATAAGTCAAATAATAGAAAATATTCCAGAAAAAGAAAACAAAATTATTTGGAAAGGAATATAATTAGTTGTTACCAATGGCTAGGAGTGATGAGAGTCTAGAACACAAAAGAATAAAATGGAAATGCTGGGGTGATACAAATATCTGCATCCTGATTGTGGTGGTGATTAACTAAGTAAGTATACAGGTCTCTAAAAGCTGGTCAAACTATAAACTTTATTATGAATTTCATCATATAAAAGCAAATCTGAATTAAAAAGCAAATTTAACAGTTTAATATTTTTGAAAATATGAAAAAGTAGTTTGTATTTTGTAAGAAAAATCACAGTTCTTATTATTTATTGAAAATTTCAAGTGTAAGAGAGAAAGAGGGCGAGAGAGAGACTGTAAGAAAATTGCATGAGAATATGAGATAGGAGTGGGAGATTAAGAACAGAAAGTATGGTGTAAACAGAGGGAGCATTTCAAGGGACAGGAATAGGAAAGAGAATGGAATGAATCAGACATAACTTTCCTATGTACATATATGAATACATCACAGTGAATCTCCACATCATGTACTACCATAAGACGGGGATCCTAATTAGATTAAAGTGTACTCCAGATTTGTGTAAATATGTCCAAATATACTCTACTGTCATATATAACTAAAAAGAACAAATTTTTTAAATTAACAAAAATTAAACATGAATAGTATTTTTTTAAAAAAATAATATTTTTGTATTAAATGTTTACACAAAATATTTCATATAAAACATTTTCATATTTTGCTCCCTTTTTTTACCTTGGTTGTATTTTGCTACTTTATTTAGGTATTTGTATGTTTGAATAAAAATCCTTTGTTTAAAAAGAAACAACAGAGGGGAGTGACAATCAAATTGTGGATGGCTGAAGAGAATTTGCTAACTCAACAGTCATCCATGGACTTAAAAAAGGAAAGACTTCTTTTGGTTTATCTGATTTTGGAGCGTAATCCTGAAGACCTTAGCTATAAAAGGGTACACTGGGAGTATAAAAATTGAATTTGGACATGGTAGAATTGTCCATATCTGTTTTCATGTGGATTTTTTTTTTGCATTTAGTTGTGTCTTCTAATATCTTGGCCACATGTAAAGAGGATGTACAGTTTTCTATTGCTAGCAGACTCCTCTGTTGATAAAAATTTTGTGGTTTTGTTACTGTAGCGATATTCTGAAGACTCTCCATGATCTTTAATGTTAGTTCCCAAAGTATCCCCAACCTAAAATCAAATACCAGAAAAATTCAATCTTTCTCCTCAGTCGGCCATTTGTATTCTGATGTGAACTCTCCTAATCATAATTCTTTACTCATTTTCCTCTTCAGCTGGCTGTATGTAGCATATTATATTTCAGCTTCTTGAAACACCAGTATACCATTTTCCTCTTTCTGACAAAATAGCATTTGGAAACTCTAACACATAAACATTCTAGTCCAGATAACACTTGCACAATTTCTAGTGCTCTTTCCTTTTTCCTTTGTGGTCTCAGCAAGCCCTGGATGGAGAGTTTGCATATATAAAGATTACCATTTTATTATTTAATGAATAATGGAAACAAATCAAATGAATTCTGGAAAAAGTATTTCCTCACAGAAATTAACGTGAAAGGACTTGAAATTATAGAAACATAGTGAGTTGATAGCCAAAGTGGTTGTACAAAGTTACACTTAGATTAAAAATTGCAATCTACAAATAAATACAGGGACAAGAAAGCTTATAAAAGAATCTCGCTTGAATGCTAGTTGCAGTCTGTTATTATGGAAGTCCCCTTGATTCTAGTCCTATACTGGCTTTCATTAAAGGTAGCTGAACCAAATCTCACTTTTGGTGTCTTGAATCCATCATGTCAAGATCTGTAAATAATATTCAATGTGTGGGGAATAAATTTCTTTTTTACTGAATTTCTAGCAAACGTAATTACACAAAGACTTCCCTTTCAAGGTAGTTGAAAGGTATATATGTGTCTCTCTTATTTGCTAGACAAAGGGAATTGCCATTTAACTCTTCCTTAAAAATCTCCTCTACTCCAATATTTGTACCCATCTTAACAATTGGCACTATTTTTCCCTAGGAGTTCAACACATTCCTGCTTCAAATTTAAAGAAAACAGGAGAGAAGCCAGACATGGTGACTCACGCCTGTAATCCTAGTAGTTGGAGGCTAAGGCAGGAGAATCACAAGTTTGAGGTCAGCCTGGACGATTTAGTGAGACTCTGTCTCAAAAACAAAAAGTGCTGGGAATGCACCTAAGAGCTAAAGCACTTCTCCTCTGGGTTCAACTACCTGTACAGAAAAAAAAAAAAAAAAGGAAAAACAAAGAGAATATCCTTATTTCAGCATAGATTCCGTTTGCTATTAAATAAGAAGTTTGGAATAGACCTGAGAAATTAAAATGCAAGTTTTTTTCCTTTAAGAATGAAGAAAAATAATAAAATTATTGAATTGATTTCAGCATAGTTGGTATGAGGAAAAAAAGTTTAAAATTTTAGTAAAGACTACTGTTTTGGAAATCACACGATAAACCTGATCGTATTTGGTCAGCAAATATGGGTACAAATAATGGGTATGCAGATCTAATTCCAAAGTACACATTTTTGATAGTAAGATATTAGGACAAATGCATTAAAATTTATTAAGGAATGGAGCTGTGTTGTAGTGAAAAGAAAAGGAGGCAGAGAAGTAAGGATGTCTTATATTTCTGCCTAAATCTGCCACCTGGTAGATACTCAGCGGTATTTATATATTTTAGTGACAGAAGCTATTGACATTAATATTAACCATATAGAAGTTTGTTATTCAAACATTGTAACCCTCTTCTTCTCTTACTCTCTGCTAGAAATTTGACATCTTTTCTCAAATGGAAATACTTTTGCCTGCTTTTCTATTGTTCTTTGTAGATGGATATGTGTGCTTGTTTTAATACAATTCACAGTCTTAGGAAACCTTATTTTCAAATTCCTCTTTGGGAGCTTGGAATCCTTACTGACATATAAAATGTCAGTGAGGCTATTTGGATAATTAATGCTGAGTATAGCGATCGTGTTAGATCGTGTTATAGTCTTAGGATATGAAAAGACGAGAACAAATCCCATGAATAAAAAATTCCCAGAAGAAACCTTGCTTGGTGCCCCTGTTGTTATTGGAGAGAAAATGGGATATACTGTAATATTGGAGTTTATAAATTTTTTATGAAGTTCTTCTTGGAGCCAGGATATAAACTGAGTGTGGCATGAGGAATGCTGAATGATTTGTGATCCATAAAATATCATAAGTTTCTTCTAGTCATGAGATCTCCCTGTTGACCCCAAGAAGCCATGAGCACTAAGGAATAAAAAATGGTAGTGGGTAAAGCTGTCAGTGTACGGTAGCCACTACCCAGAGCTAAGTGAGACTAAATACAATTCACTATTAGTCTAAGTAGGCCGCTTCCTTGAACGTGAATCAGTTTACATAATTACAAACAGCTCATACTCTTTCAAGCTGCTGGATACTCACAGTCTTAACATGTGTTATTTGAATAAATAAATAGAATGTTTAAAAATACAATGTGACTAATGTTTTCTTAATTGTTAAAGTCAAACTTTAATAATTATCAATAAGATTTTACAAAAAAAAATAGCTGTGGGGAGATTCCTCATTTGCTTGTACATTACTATTTTAGATGTATTGATTTGGAAATTGTTTTTTTCACCATAATTACATAGATAATTCTGTTATATTGGAGAGAAACTAAATTTCTTGTCAACTTTTATTTTCTTGGTATTTTTGTGTGATTCATTTTTAGACAATGACTCTTTCCTATACTCTAAAATAAAGGCTTCATGTTACTCTGCCCCGAAATGCAGGCAGTTAGAATTCGGCAGTGGGAGTGGAGTAGGGAGGTAAAGATTAGATTTAGTAAAGATGCTTGAAAGTTTTTATAATGATTTTTAGGTAGACCAAAATAAACCTCAAATATGGATTTATAAAGAAAAATCTTTGCATTATTTTCATGATTATGCACCTTGGATTTTTGGATTAATAACTAAAATATATTTAAACTCCTTATTAGAATCCTTCTTGCAGATGTTTTTGCCCTTTGGAAACAAAAGAAAATAATTTATGCTCCCAAATTATATTTAAAGTTTAAATAATGAGCATATTTTTAGCTTAAAAGATATTCTCAATCAAATCTAAGATTTTCTTGGGCAACATGACCCAAATATATAATGTGATTTATAAAAATTGTATCCCTAATAACTATAAATTAGTAATCCAATGATAGATTTCATTCTCCTTTTTTTTGCGGTGTGTGGGGGGGGTAGAAGTAGTCTATAAGTAATAAACTTCTCCCTATTGCCTTTCTCAAATGCCATGTTAGTCCTGGAAGAATGAATTAGAAACTGAATTTGTTCCAAGAGACATAAGGGGGCTTATGTGTATATATGTATTGGGGATAACACTATTAAGTATGTGAATCAGTCTCAAAATGGAGTTGTATTATTTGGAGTACTTTTCACTCTTTTAGAATAGTACCATGGGATACAATCTTCTTTTCTATCTCTTTCTAGAATTGGAAAAGCAGAGAGCAGCTCATACATCTGAATCAAGTTTCAATAGTGCTACTATTGTTCTATCTGCCCAAAGCAGTCCTCTTAATGAGAAGCATGATTAGATAGGGAGAAATCTTCAGTCCTGGAGCCAAAACAACAGAATGGAGGAAGATACTCATTTTCATGTGCATCTTTTCAAATGTGTTAATGTATCCATCAACAATTATCTCTTCTCTGTTAATCTCTGGTGTAAAAAGTACACAATTCATTTGAATCCTAAAGATGGTCTAGAAAGTATTGTAGTTATCATACATTATTAAGTATAACTTGAAGAAGTCATTTTGTAATACAAATGGCAATTGACACTGCTTAAAATTTTATTAACGGTTACTATACCCATTTGCCAATAACTTCTGTGACTACCTAAAATCTTTTGAGGCTTCTTTTTAGTCTTAAGGAGACAGGGTAAATGTATTTCAAATATATTTTAGATAACATGCATAAAAAAGTATTCTTTCATATCTCTAATTCTCCTTGAAATGTTTATTAATACTTTTTTTAAAATTACCTGGCTGGAAGCCATTGATTGCTGCTTGAAGTCTGTTTCCAGCTATGGTCTCAGAAATGAAGAGTAATTTCCAAGATGACAAAAATATTGCTTTCCCTTTGTTAGGGGATAGACAGATGAGGATGGTTGAAACACAAGTTTAAGAGAATAATTTCATAAGATGAGCCCACTGTGCTGACCCTCACATGTTTTCTTTTCCAAAAAGCAATTTAACTGCAGTCCTGCCTGTCCTAAGTGGACAGAATATGTCAAATTCCTTAGCAAACTACCTGTTATCTGCAGGAGAAATGCAGGCCCAAGATAAATGTCCATGGAAAAAACCCAGGAGACTTTTGTGACTGGACCTTGAAACTTTAGGAGATAAGGATATTTCCTCCCAAGTATAAAATCTGTAGGAATGCATCAAAACCAGTCAGCATGGGCCAAGGTGACCAAAGTTGCCATGGCAGTGGGGACTTAAAAGTCTGATCTCATCTTACTGTTAGTCAAAAATCAAGAGGGACTCTCTGGGAACTTCTCTGGGACCCTAATAAAACTAGAGTGCACATTGTCCCTCTTGTCTCTGAGAGGACTCCCTCTTTCTCTTTACAGTGTCTTCCTTTCTCTTTTCCTATCCTTTCAATAAACTAATTCCTATAACTCTGAGCAACATGTCCGGAATGTTTCTGACTTGTTCCCAAGAATCAGGTTTTGAAGGGGGTAGATGAGTCTTCACATTGCCTCAGCTTCTCAAAAGGCCCCAGCTTCATAACCAGACCAAATGACCAAAGTGACAATATTAGTCTATCCATAAGAACCTATGGTCAGCATTTTTCATATCTCATTTACTTCAACTCACCAGATAAGTCATTTGAATCTGGGGCTGCACTAGTGTATTGGTCTTTATTTTAGGTTTTTCCTGCTCTATCTTTCCTAACATTTTATTGAAAAATCTTTTAATGTGCTTAATGTGTGTGTTTGTTTTCCTTTCCTGTAAGTATGATCAATTTTTTTCTAATTATCCCCTGGTGAGGAAAATCAATCCTTTCCAATTCAACTCAAGTTTTTTTTTTTAATCACGTATTCTAAAACATAAAAACACAATTGTTTTTAAAACGTAAAAATGCAACCATTATCTCTGCCATTTTACCTTTGTTCCTGTTAGCAAAAACTTTTTTTTTTTGCAAATATATAAGTAACCTTTTAGTTACATTATTTTTATATCATTAATGGTGATCATCACTATTTTCAAAATCTGTATTTAAGCCTTTATTCAAATGCATATATTTCAAATGTAAACTGCACCCCTGTCTTCAAGTATTTTACAAATGTAATTTTAAGTTTTTTCTAACAAGCATTTCCTTTTCTTGTACATGCCAAAATGAATTCTGAAAAGGTGCTGGTCTGGTGATTACATATGGGTTAGTGGAGAGGAGAGTCTTAGATTAAATTCATGAATTTTAAAAATTCTATAAAATCAATATGTACTGACTTGTGGCTGAGGATCGATCTCACCCATTTTTCCTGAGGAAAATATAAATCAGATATTTTAAAAATACACTCTGGAATTTTTCACAATTAATATATACCACACTAGAGGTCTCTTGCAAAGGAAACTTAAGTAAGTGCTCATATGCTATAATTTTTATAATGGAATAATTTTTAGAGAGGCAATGTAATGTTCTGACTTTTTAGTCACAAGGGAAAATATGTTTTATTTGTAATAAAAATATTAATAATTGGTATGCAAGTAAGATGTCCTTGCAACAACAAATAAACTAGAACTTAAATTTAAAAAATCAAGTGACTTTTCCCTTTAAAACTATATAGTCCTGTGAACTACAACACAAATAATCTTTGTCTTGCAAGAACTTTTACATTATTGAAAGTAATATATTAAAGTTTGTTACAAGTAAACCTAACCATATATTTATGCAGCAATTCCTGACAAGATGGAAAAGAAAATCCTGAAGGAAAATTTAGATAGCTTTCCTTTTGCCCTTTATCTATTATATCTATATGTGTTCGGAAATTCTTATACATATGTTTAAATATAATTATTAAAAAGTTAAAACAACTTTAACATAAAATAAATACATATATGTAAATAATTTTATTTAACTTATTAAGTAATTAAGCTATTTAAAAGCACTTAGGGGCAGCTATTAAAAATGCTAGAATATGTGTGTTTTGTTTGATATAAAACTAGTTAATATCTTTCAGGGCAAAGAAATATAATCTTCAGGACTATCTTTCCTACTGGAAATCATTCTGTAACTTCATTAAACCTAAGATCACCAATTAAGAGGTAACATAAATCAAACAAAGCACATTACTTTAAATAATCTTTGGATAGACCTTTAAACAATAACTTCAGATAATATGAAAACATATATGTATATATTTTCATATGCAGATATAAAATATGGTTGAATTCCAAAGCATGTCATTATGTTTAACTGAATCACTTATTTATACATACATGCTCATGCTATAAATTTTCATGGATCTTTTCTTGTTTTCTTAAATTGTGAGACTTGTCATTTAAATTTGCCGTGGTTCCTATATTATTCAAGGTTCTCCAGAGGACCAGCATTAATAGGGTAATATATATATATATATATATATATATATATATATATATATATATATAAATTTATTTTTTGAGGATTATAGCTCACATGATATGGAAGTTCATAAGTTCTACAACCAGCCATCTATAAACTGGGAACTCTAGAATGTTGGTGTTAGTTCAAATATACAGACCCAAGAAGCATGAGAGCTGATAGGTCAATTCCAGCCCAATGGCAGGAGAAAATGATGACCAAGTTCAAATACTGGTAAGGAAAACAAGGCACAAATCCTGTCTCCACCTTTGGTTGTATTCAGGCCTAGATGATAACCATCCACACTGAGGAAAGAAATCTGTTTTACTGAGTCCACTGACATCAATACAACACACTTATGGATATACCTTCTCCAAATACCTAGAAATAATGTTTAATCGGGCACCCTTTGGTCCAGTGAAGTTGACACATGAAATTACCCATCATGGTACCTGTGAGATTCCCAAGGAATTTCTACTGAATGAATGACATTTTTCTTTACTTTCTTTGCTTGAATTTGAACACAAATGTGTTACTCTATTCCAGTTGTGCCTTTGCAATTTCCTTTGCTTATAGCCTTATTTCTCTAAGTCTTCTAATAGCTTTCTCGTTCTCTTCATTTGGATCACAGTTAAAATACCATCTACTTAGAGGAGACTTTCTTTACCACGCCCTTCCTCTAGATGTTCTATAGCATTTGGGGGGAAGGTTACCAGGGATTGAACTCAGGGGCACTCGACCACTGAGCCACAATCCCAACCCTATTTTGTATTTTACTTAGAGACAGGGTCCGACTGACTTGCTTAGTGTCTCCCTTTTGCTGAGGCTGGCTTTGAACTTGCAATCCTCCTGCCTCAGTCCCAGGAGCTGCTGTGATTTCAGGCATGCACTACCATGTTCTACAGTATCTTATACTTACATTTACTTTATATCCTTTCCTTTATTACTTTATTTTATAATTATTTTATGCATTTGTTTAATGTTAAGTTTCTCCCCCCGACCACTGGAATATAAATTCTGTGAAGTTTAGGATTTACCTTGACTGGCTTGTTTCTGTGTTTAAACATGGAGAATAGATCTGGGACTTGGGAAAAACCCAAAAAGTAATTGATTAGATGAATAAAATCTTTGTGCATTTTATGAATATTCTACTCGAAAGAATCTGATGGACCAGAGAAGGAGCCACATAGAATCAGGGTTTCATGTGTTGATATAACCTCTACAGGAGGGGTATGGGAACCATGCAGAGGAATTCAATTGCTAACACCCTGAAAGACAAAACAGGGGCTGGGCTGGGGCTCAGTGGTAGAACTCTTGCCTCACATGTGTGAGGCATTGGGTTTGATCCTCAGCACCACCTACAAATAAATAAATGAAATAAAGATATTGTGTCCATTTACAACTTAACAAAATATTTAGGAAAACAAAGAAAACAGAGGTATTGTGTGCAAGGGTAAAAGCAAGAGAGAGATGAAAATAAAATTGAGCATATAGATATCAAGTCCATATACATATTTGATAGAAAAAAAAGATGACATGACAGGGTAATGCTAAGGCTTAGCAATCATTTTACTGATTTGCTCTCTATAACTGACAGGTTAATCATACCTATTATTTTGTTCTAATCCTTATGCCTTCACAATTGTTTTCTGGATAACTGTAAATTAATTTTACATTACTCTATTTTTGCTGTTGTTTTCTATTATAACAGCACAAAAATAATCAAAACAGTTACTTTTAAAAATGAAACCTATAATTTATAATAATCATGAATCTGGAAATTGAGTTAAACTCCAAACATAGTATTTATCATTTGAATATAATATGTTGACCAATAGTTATCTACTGACAAATATCAAAATTTCATAACAAAATCTGGAAGCTTTTAGTTTTCATCAGTGTTGTCCATTGAGCTGTTTTTGATCCTTTTATATTCAGTAATATGATCTCCCTCTCTCAACAAATATATACCCAGCAGGTGCTGTTTATACATCACTATTTTCTGTCAGTATGAAATGCTCCATGATTATCTTTTTTTTTTCTCCTTCAGACCTAGACTCAACCTTTTTTCAAGGAGACCTGCTTTCTCTTAATGAATAATGTTATTTTGAAACCAGGACCCAATTACAAGATATACTCATTGCTCCTGGATCATAACTGCTTCTAATTCCTCTCAGTAGATAGTCACAAGATATTTGTGCACAACTGTAACTCATGTCCACACACATAAATTGCTTTACCTTCTCGCTCATTTTTATTTTGATTATTACCTTATTGACTTAAGAGTACCTTATAAAATATGAATTAAAGCCTGATGTAAAAAAAATGTGACTTGACAGTTTCTTTATACTTAATATGTACTGACTTGTGGATACTTTTGTTTTGTTCATTCTGATAAACTCACTTAATTGCTGTGTTAAATTATGGTAGATGAAAAATCCCCAACTATCTCTATGTCATCAATTTATTTCACATGTTCTTTGTTCTGTTTTACTCTTCTTCTGCGCTTTATTAATTTAGTATATTATCTACTGCATTTCGTCTTCTCTACTGATGCATTTGATATACATTCTTTATTAATACTGACTAACCTAGGTTTTACTTTATGTGTCCTTATGTAATCAAGGTTTTATTTAAAATAATACATAATATTATACTGATTTGTGTAGTGCAAGGGCCCATTATGTTATATTCTCATTTCCTCACTTCAATCTTTTGGCTATTATTTTTACACCATCTATTATATATACATTACTAGCATACAATATAGTATTTCCAATTTAACTTCAGAGCGTCCCTAATCTTTTAAAGGAAAACAAAATTATATTGATGCAATTTTATTTTTATTTGTATTTACCTTACATTTGGTTCTTTTGTTGGTCTAAGTTTTAGTGATACATTTTCTAAACAAAAAAAAATAGTTAACATTTTTACAGATTATCTTTGTCTTCTGTCAATTTCCTCAAATTTTATCTAAGAAAGTCTTATTTTGATGTATGTTTTCACTGAGTATGAAACTCTAGCTTGACTTTTATCCCCCCAGCATTTTATAAACAACATTGGACTGTCTTTTTGCTTTCATGGTTTCTGATAAAGAATGTGCTATAATTTTTATTATTGTTTCTGTCATGTTTTCTTTTTCAAGACACCCCCAATTCTTTCTTTGATTCTGTGATAAACAGTTTGAATATAGTCTAGTTTGTTGTTTTTCTGGACTATTTCTTGGTCTATGTCTCTTATTTTTGTGGTTTGTCATCTGTCATTATTGCCTTGTAGAAATTTCTGCCATAGTTTCTTCAAAAAACTTTTTTGCTTTCTCTCTTTACTCTTCCTCTGGAATATAATTATATATACTTTAGAAGCTCATTATTGGTCTACATACCATAGACATTTTGTTATTTTTAAATTGCAGTTCTCTTTGTTTTCATTTGGTGTAATTTCCACTGACCTGTCTTCTTGTTTGCTTATTCTTTCTTTAGCTGGGTTGGCTGTATTATTGAGCCTGTAAAAGACAGTCTACATTACTGTTGGTATTTTTTATATCAAGCATTTTATTTTATTTGTTTTAATTAGTTACACATGATAGTACAATGACCTTGACATATCACCCATTTGAATCAGATGGGATATAATTTCTCATTTTTCTGAGTGTACAGGTTGCAGAATCACTTTGGTCATGTAGTCACATATATACATACAGTAATAATCATGTCTGTTTCATTCTACTATCCTTCCTATCTCCCCAACCCCTCCCCGAGACCCTCACTGTTATACAAAATACATGTACGAAGATGTGAGGAAAAAAAAAAAAGAATAGCGTTACCCTAGATTAGGTAGAGAGAAGTGATGGGAAGCATTTGATTTTAATTTCCATCTCTCTTTATAAAATTAACCATTGAAGTTTACATGCAGTTCTTTTTCTGTAGAGTCATTTACATGTGAATTATCATTACATCAAAATTATTACAGGGAGCTCCATGGAGTAAGATGCCAATGGAATAAGAAACACCAGTTATTGTCCCCCCTTTAAGTAACACCAATTTGAACAACTGTGCAGGCATGAAACCACCTTCACAAAAGGCTAAGGAAATCAGGTGAGAGCTTACAATACCTGGTTTTAGGGTAATAATAAAATGCCTTAAAAATAGTTTATTAATGTTCTATTGCATCTCATCATAAAAATTGACCATTTTAGTTTTGTTAGAGGTTAGCCCAACACTATAATTACACCTGGGGTGCACACATTTTGTTTTGTTTCTTTTTGTAAAAAGTTGATACATTTCTGATGAGGAAAATGTATCTCATTCTCTAAAATAATTTTTTTGCAATTTTTCTCCTAAAGTATTCAATTTCTTATAAACTGTTAATTAAGTCAATAGCATTGCTGTTTGGTAAAATATTAATGTAAAATTTAAAAGCCTGTGTAAAGTAAGTTCAAAGTAAAAATAAATTGCCATCAAATAATATGGTATTGACGAAAATGACTAAGCCCAAAGTAGAATTTCTTTTGTCACCACTTCCAACTCGAAACAGCACATGGAGAAAGATACCTCCAGTATAAAGAGGGAATCAAGTGGGCCTTAGACTTGGAACCCAGAATAAGGCCCAGGACAGTGAAATCCAGTACTGAGTAAAGCTTCACAAGCCCTACCCCAGGCCAGCGCCCATGGGCTGATCATCTAAACCCATTTTAGGCCTGGTGGCCAAGCAACTACTTCTATCTCTCCTCCTCCAACCTGTGTCAGCACAGTGCAGAAAGGTCACAGTTGCTGGGACATAACACAGGATTTCGCTTTGGAACCCATGAATTCTTTTTTATCTCTGTTCAGTTGCATCTACCTCAGATAAATATGTGCTCCTATTTTCCCTCTCCTTGCAGGCACACAATGGCCCACATTTCTCTAGAATCTAGGCCTACAAATTTCTCTGTGATACTTGTTTTCCCAATAAATTTGTTATGTGACCTGTTGTTACATTGGAAGTATTGCTACTTCAAGATCTCTGTATACTAGATGTGTGAACATCCCTTACCATTCAATGTGCTATTGATTTGGTCATATTTATTTTGCTATTCCTCTTAAATCTTCCAGGCCAATAACTTTGATGCAGACACCACTAAGATATGTTTCTTAAACCTCTGTCTCAATCTATTCTACATATTATCCTGAATAAATTTCATTTTTCTCTATCTTGATAAAGTGGGTCCCCGGTACAAATGCACAGAATTGACCTTTCTTCCTAGAGAAAGGAACATTTAAAAACTCATGTGAAAGTTTTCCTTGAGGATCTAGTGACAACTAAGACATAACACATACATATTTAATTTCTATCTAGCCCTACATTCCTACCTATTTTTCTCCTTGAATAATGATATTGCCTTAAAGCTGTCTAAACCAATAATCAGTCTTTCCTTAATGCTCATATCTAAAATATATTTTAGTCTTTTTCTTAATCCTCATATCTAATTTGTGGATGAGTTATTTGTATTAAATCATAAATAACTTTGGAGTATAATTCTTCATTCTCAAATCTCAAGTCCTACACCATAGCCCCTAGGTATTTGATCTCTCTTTCTGAGCAACCATTATCCTTACTGTGGCTAGCATGATTTTTCTAAACTAGGGATTGGCAAAGTTAACACTAGGTCAATTCCAATTCCACTGTTTTTGTAGACTATATACCCTATATATGTTTTACCTATATGTTCATTATGGCTACAATTGAGCTACCATGTTAGAAGTAAGTGGTTGCAACAAAATGTATTTTGTAAGCAAAGCCTAAGGTATTTACTGTGCGGTCCTTTCTAGAAAAGTTTACTGATCTTTGTTCTAAACTAAGGCATACTACTAAATACTCTGTTCAATTATTTCAAATTGTTCAATGAAACACAGTTCCTCCCAGCAGAACAGATACTTTAGTGTGGTATCCATCTTCATGATCTGGCTTTTGTTCATTTTTTGTATTATCTTCACACATTATTGCTTTCTCCCACTTATGTGCCACCACACAAAATACCAGCAGCTCCCTGTTATGTTCTCATAGTTCTTTAGGGTTCCTTCAACTTCTATTCTCTAATTGTGACCTTCTTCCCAAGGTGTAGTCTCCAAATCTTCAAATTCTCTAGCTCACTTCTGGCCCTCTAGTGTAACTGGGTGTTTTGGTTTTGTTTTTATTTTTAGTTTTTGGATCTCTTGTTTAGAGAAACACCAGTCATTACTCTATTACAGAAGGCATGATATTGCATTGAATTTTTCTGCATGATTTAAATTTGAATTTCCTCCATTTACCTCTATGATGCTTAAGGGAAGCACTACATTAGCAGTTCCTATCAATTCAATAAATACTACTGAATAAAGCATATTTTACACAGGAAAGGTTAAACTCTGTCAGGAACTTGGAATACAATTCTAAAAAGGGAAATTATTAATTCAATGTTTATTTTGTAGCCTTAAATTGAATGCATTATGATTCTTATTTGGATATAAAAGCCCATATCACATTTGAAAATAATACTTTATCCATTTATATGGAATTCTTATCCTAAATGAATCTTATTTTTCAATATAGAAATTTCTATAATTTGTTGACTAAAGAAGAAATAAAATGATTAAAACACTTTCATTCAATAAGGAATACCTGTAAGTTTAGGACAGTTTTTTATTTTGCTATTCATAAATATATTTGAATAATTAGGTGCTCCGTGGATTTTAATTAGAGAAAAGACTAAAGCCTTTCCAAATTTTGTATATTTTTAAGTTAAATAGTACAAGGTATTCCCCTTATAATAACTCTAACTATCTTCCTAAAATAATTTCCATGAAGTAATTTTTATATGATTGAGCTCCAACCAAAATTTTAAACAATTGCTGTAGAGTCTTCTTAGTGAAAGTAGTAGTCATGCATGACATAAATATATAATATCGTCTCACTCTGTGACCACTACTCAGGATTTCTCTTTGTCTCAATAGTAATATTTTCCAAAGATAATCAAACTTACAAATCACATGTTCAATATAACCAATAATATCTATAAGTAATATTTTCATTTATTCTTTTTTTCAAAATGAGATGAAGAAATACATGCACTACATGTCCATGGCAGAGATCGCAGAGGTTTACTTAATGTAAATTAAAATGTAATATATGTAGTTTCCTTTAGATTCTCAAGTTAAATGGTCTCTGGGACATTCTTATATAGGTAGCTCCCTGATTCCTATCACTTTATTTATATATTTACCATAAGGATCAATGGGTTACAAGAAATAGAGAACAAGTTACAGAAAGATAACTGAGTTGAAGAAATTATTAATTGAGCATTAATAAAAAGGACTGAGAATAAAAGAGAAAAATAAAGAACAAAAATATCAAAGAATAAAATAGAAAAGAAAAAAAAAAGAAACCACTTCAACCAAATTCATCTATGTCTTAGTACCAGTATTCTCAGGTGATTATCAACAGATAACTCATTCTATTTGGGAAATAGATGATCATATTAGAACCATATCACTCTAGAGAAAAAGACCCTGTAACATAAATTAACAGATCACTCTGGAGAAAAGGACCCTGTTTTAGCTGATTCTTAATTTTTAAACATTTTCCAATTATCTTGTCTTGGACTTTTTATTATCAATCTGCTTTGCACTTTGTTTTTGTACAAAATACCCAAAGTACCTTATTTTAAAATGTCCAAGAGTTATTTGTTTGTTTTAATGGTAAATGTTTTAAGTGGTACATACCTCATACATACATGATTTCATACATATGTATATACACATAGACAGACATATTTCAAAATTGGGCTGAGAAAAAAGGTAATGTAGCACAAAAATTACCAACTATAACTAATAGGTCATGAGAATTACTTCACATGTATGATTTAGGTATAAGATCAATGGTCTCTAAAACCAGGCTATTAAACTTTTTTTCCTATACTTAAAATCTATTTCAAAGTTACAAGCTACATAAAATCATCAAAAGTGAAATAGATTACTAAGATAATGAATAGATAGTTTAGCCCCAGGATTGCATATCTGAAATGCTTAGATAATTAAGCAAAAAGTTTGTGATTTTTGCCAAAAATATCTGGGTGCATTTCTAATTTGTCTATATTAATCTGTGAAATGTTTCTTTCTGTATTTATTGTCCTAAGGCTGTTGCATATGGAAGGTTTGGTTTTGCAATGCCCAACTTAAAATACCACACTCATCATAGCCCTGATTGCTCATTCCAAAGACAGAATAATTATCCTATAATTAATTAACAATCAGGTTTGATTCTAATATTATTTTATGTCATTATTCATAAATGTATGTATGTATGCATACATAAATACAGATAAACTTATACTATTATTTTTTAAAATATTACTTATTTTCTATTTTTAAATTTAGTGAAGAAACTACTTAGAAAACATATTTGGTCTCTTCATCTGATAACAGAAGTTTGATAATGTTCTTTCTTGCTCTTATTGAAAATAAGATTTCCTCAACCAAAATATAAGATAAAATATGAACATTAGTAAAAAAATATTTTACTAATAAATAAAAGCACTAAGTTACTTTAATATTCAGTTTATGCACAGAGAATCTGATTTCTTCCCACCAACATGAAGATACTAGCGCAAGGCTATTCAGCTAACATTGGCACCCAGCTTACCAACAACTCGTTCAGGGTCCTTTATATTATGTACCATTCATTAATGGAAAACTGACAAGTGTGCTAAATTTAAATAGTCTTTTATCTTTTATTTGACACTATCAAGTAAAAGATGGAACGAAGGAGTTTTGCCAGCATTACTATTTGCTTGTTCTTTTTTCATGATTATAAAATAGAAATATAAAAATAAGAAAATATAAATTATAAAAAATAAGTCTCATACAAAATGGTGAAAACAAAAATAATTTCCAGAGTTCTACTTCAACTTTGTACCATTATTCATTTTATTTTGAAAATATTTGGAAGTAGATATAAATATTACTAGAGTTTTAATAGGAAGAAATAAAATTATAAAATTGATCTCATGATTTTATAGTATATTATAAAGCTGATTTTCTATGTTACTTACTTTTATTGTCATTAATTCATAAACATAGTATATTTTATTAACTCTTTCAATAATCTTATCTTTAAAAACTGTGATTTCTATTATATGAATGTTTACATATATTTTAACCATTTCCCTTTGATGGAGATTGATTTAGCTACTAATTTTTCTGTTATTATTATATCAAAACCCTGTTATACAGAAATATTTTATGACTTCAATGCTGTTTAAATAAATGATAAATTCTGAGAAGTTTTACCCCTGAGTCAATAATTATCAATATTTTAAAGTATAAAAGACTTTTTCTCCTACTTAAAAAAAAAAGTTTACAGTTCTCTTTCCTTATTTTTCTCTAAAGTTTCATTTAAAGAACACTGACTAAGATGGTCAAATTTGACAATGGTTATATGGAGCTAAACAAATATGTATATATTTGTGTGTGTACCTGGATGCAATTTTTGTTAGTATGTACCATTATAAAATTATCTGAAAAAATCAACTATCTACCAGATTTACACACATGTACATTGTACAAGTTCACTACTCTCAAATGTCAACTATCTCTAAAAGTGTGATTGTTTTTTGAAAAATAAATGTAAACATATTTTGGAGAAACTGTTTAATAATGTCATACATTTAATTTGACTTCATTAAAAATAATCATTCCAGTAATATAAAAGGGAGAGGAAAAAACCCAAATACAATATAATATAACATAATATATTGTGTCTTCACAGGTAAATTTTAGGTTTGTAAAATAGAAGAACATCAAAATGTTTGATAGCACAGTTTACCTACATTCAAAAGTTACCCATAAAATAATTTTCTTCTTAGAGATGAAGTATAAAATCCACAAAATAGTATCCAAATGAGGGATAAATAATATGACATACAAAAGAAAAAGGATAATTAACAGGCAAAATTTTGCTGTAACTTTATTAAATATCTTAACTTATAACAAATGAAACATCAATTAGATGGCATGTAATTTAATCAAAGTAATTGTTTAAGAGGAATTTCTAGAAATAATCATTGGTAGTGCCTGTGGAAGCATCCAACCAGGGATGAGTATGCCCTGGAAAATAACAACATTTCCAGTTCTCAGTCCTGCTAAATTAATTCCACCCATCTAATGAATGATATCCCATGAAAATCTATGGGGATGTTAATATAGATCGACATTGCTTAAAACTGAGTTTTTATCATATCCAAGTTTCAATCCCAATCTGCTTTTGCACCTGTATTTTCTGAGTTTTGCTTTTTAATCTTACTCAGTGTTGTTAGCAAATACATATTGTACAGGCATGAACTTTATAACCATCTTAGAAACATACTTTTCTTTCAGCTCCTATAACAATCAACACATATTTTGAAGTTACCTTCAAAACATCTCTTGCTTTTTCTGCCCTTCACCATTTCGAAAACTATTTAGTTGATAACTTGTGTCCTTGATCTATTCACTCCATGACTGCTGAATACAGTATTATTTGAGTTAACATATGGTCATATTGTTTTCTGGCTTAAGTCAAGCCAATGTTTATCCCTTTTCTTCTTGTGTCCAAGAAATTTGTGAAAGCACACAAAATCATTCATCTTGTGACTGCCTGTTGTTAATCCTTCTCTCAGTCTCTCATCCTTTTATATTTTATGATCTAGCAACATTAATGGTTTTTTTGTTTCAGGAAAATGTCTTAATGTGCTATGTTGCCTGTAGCCTCAATGGGACTCTTGTTCTTCTAGGATTTGGTTGGTTAACATCTACATACCTCTATTCTGAAGGTAGTATCTGCCAAATGCTTTTATTTTAAATATTTATTTAGTTGTAGATGAGACACAATACCTTTATTTATTTATTTATTTTTATGTGGTGCTGAGGATCGAACCTAGTGCCTTATATATGTGAGGCAAGTACACTGCCACTGAGCCACAATCCCAGCCCAATAAATGCTTTTTAAAAATAATTCATACATAATTTTGCTCATGCATTGTAGAACTACATTTTTATTTGTGAATTTATCTTTTCCCCCTGATATGCACTGTATAATAGAAAGTGAAACCTTTAATTTTTTGTTCAATGCCCACAATCTACCCCAGTATCTGTCACATGTCTATGGATGGAAAGATAAGATGTACTATAGTCATAATTAGCCATAACTTCTACAAGAAAGCCAAACAAAAACAAAAACTAAACACAGTGCCAAAGGATTTATATTTTAAATATATAAATTTTTGGTATACTAAATTTAAGCAACATAGTGTTTAATAAAATTAAAATGCACGAAATCACAGATTTTTTCAGGATTCTTAATCTGTGTGGCCAAGTTTACAGGCACATGATAGAAATTATCTACTAAGAATCAAGCTCATAGAAGCAGAGAATAAAATGATGGTTGCTAGGGCCTGGGGAGTCAGGAAATGAGTTGTTATTCAGCAGGTATAAATGTTCAGGTAACCCAGACAAATAAAGTATAGAGATCTATGGTACAACATAGTGCCTGTGGTGAATGACATGGTATTGTACACTTCAGAATTGATTAAGAGGGTAAATATCATGTTAAGTGTTGTTACCAACAAACAAACATGCAAAAAATAAAAGCAAATAAACCAAAGGTCCACTGGAAAATCATGGGAAGTGTTGCATGTCTCCTACTTTGGTCATAGTGACATGACCCAGGTATTTATAAATGTCCAAAGTCACTTAATTACATGCCTTATATCTATGTCAGTCTTGGTATAATAACTATATCTCAGTAAAGTTGCTTTTAAGAAATGTATCTTATCCCACCTGTAAGGTGGTCTAGGAAAACTAGTTTGTATCTTCCATACAATTTCAGTTAAAAGACTGTAATGAAATTTGAGTCATTGGGTTATCTAACATGTCTGCTGCCATTAGCCTGTGCTAGAAATTGTACTAATCTTTGCTGTTAAAACTCACATAAATTTGATATCTTCATCTGTGTTAGTGGGTATGAATCTATTTACATATTTCATTGTTAAAATCAAAAGTATTAAACACCTTTTCTATGTAATATATAAATAAAATATACCCTGCAAAAACAAATGACAAAAATTAAGAAAAAATATTTTACTCGAATTTTCAATCTTAACAGCTTTACAAGCATAATTCATATTTACCAATATTCCCTGTCTCATCAGAACTGTTTCTGAGATTTAGGCACATATATTAATCTCTTTTTTCATTAAGTCATTTGGAAACATACACACATATTCATACATGTTTGTATTTAGATATAAATATCTAAAACCTGCACCTAAGTTCAATGAGATCTTCCATAGCATTCATGTTTGTGCTAAGAACACATGTATTTACTTAACAGGAACTGAAATACTTAAGAAAATTAGATTTCTTCGTGATTACACTACATATAATTTTGTTAGCATTGTACCTCTTCCTGAAATTCTCTGCCTAAGATTTCAAAATTTTTGCTTAATATTTAAATTATCAATTACTTTAATTCTTGTGCAAGATTTGAATACAGAGTCTCACACAGTTGTTGTCATACAAAAGGGTGACTAATGATTCTTGTGCCTCCACCTAAGAAATGTCTCCATGAGCCTCTGTAATCATTCATCACAGATGGTAGAAATCTGTGATATGGCCCAGTTACCATGAGCACAGCTGACCTAAACAAAATTAACATCCACATTAGAAAATTTTATTATCCATTCATAAATTTCAGTGGCATAACATAAATGTCATGCCATCTTAGGTCTTGCATCAGTAATTGATTTGTTTATGATACAAACTAATTCTCAACATTCTGTCTCTTTCCTAACAATAACAAGTAGAAGCATGAACAGGGAAGGTTATTATTTACTAGCCACAGCTCAATGCACCATGTAATCAAATCCTTTGTCAGAGCATCCTGCCACATAATCAGATCCTGTGAATTGTCAAAGGCAATTTTATAAATATATATTCATTTAAAGGCTCAGTAAGCTTGTTATGGTGTAGGAAAAGTACATTTTTCTTCTTCTTTTTTCTCTTCTCTGTTGTTGCATTTTGAATTCTTGTATATGGAATAATTACATTTCTTAAAAAGTACAGTTCAACTGTGGAAAAATAATAAATTCTCTATTCACCTATAAGAAATATTACCCTTCAAAGCCCACTATATTAAATTATCATGATTTGATTTGCTTATAATTTTCTCCCAGGATAACTTCTTCACAGCATAACTTCTTTCTAAGGTATTTTAAATGTATTTTTCTAAAATTTTAATAAATAATTTTGCTGAGCCAGGTTAGAATTTAATAATAATTCAGTATGTAATCCAAAGCTTATCAAAGTTTACAAAAAGTGAGTTTACAAAGAGCGAGTTTCTGTGTAATTTGTCACTTTGCCTTTGTTCATTGGTCCCTGATGGACAGGTGAACACCTTTCCAATTTTGTTTACTCTTGATGGCAGGGAGCCTCGCTCTTTGTAAGTTTCAAGGCATTGACTAAAATGACTAAGCCGAACATTGATCTGCACCTCCATGAAGAGGCCAGGTGACTCACCACTAATAATATAAAAAAAAGTTATCACATGGTTATTCTTACAAGACAACAATTACATAATCTCTGAGAAATAATAGCAAAGAGATAGGCCTCTACTCTCTCAAGAATTGCTTATGTGCCTGAGAAAATCAGCCAGGATACCTTTTTTTCATTCGACATTAACTCTAAAATTATTGAATATCTACTCTTGCACTCAACACAATTAAGGGGAACAAAAGACATGGAGGATTCAGTCTATATCCTTGGGGAATTTAGGATAATGAAATCTAGGTAAAGAGAATAGCAAGAGAACAAGGAAAGAGAACAAAGCAAATGCAAGTAGAGAGAGAAAAAAATTATGCTTGTGGTTATAAAGCAATCATAAGGCTATTTTGGCTTAATCAAAAGTGTTTGGAGTAGGAATTGATTGACAGGTTTTGGAACATAAAATGTAAGTTGGCTTTCTAGGCAGAAACTAATGGACGTGGGCTGAAGTGTTGTAGGATTAGTAAAGGCATATTCTTGGTTGGGTGATCTTTTCACATGTATCTTAGGATCGACGATAACATAAAAATAATTATAATATTATATTTAATGTAATATTTAAGTCCATTAATTATAGTAACAATATAACAATACTTTGTAGGGGCTCCCCTACTGTGAAGTCTCCACCTTCTGCCTCAGTCTCAAATCACTCCCCATGGTGAAGGTGAAGGCAGTGACCTGTATGATCAGAGAGTTGAGCACAAACACCTCCTATGTCTGATTAAGTCTCATCCTTTCCTATTAGGAAGATCCTCTGCCTGAAGCTGGAACATTTCTTTCCCTATAAGTGTACGGGGCAGGCTCAGTGGGGGTGGGCTGCAGCTGCTCATATTCAGTACTGCTTGTCACCATGAAGGGGTGTATAAAGTAAGTTCAAAGCAAAAGTAAATTGCCATTAAATAACTGGGCAGGTGTAGGCAGGTGTAGCCTGACTGCTGTTATCTGTACTCTTGCATCTATACTCGATCAAGGAAGAGAACATTCATTGGGTACCTCAAATGCCAATGAACTTGTAATTTGGTAATGAGAAAATCTAGAGCTCAATAGTCCTAAGATCTTTCCCTTATCTCAATGTTTGTGATTAACCACATTTAAACACAAACACCAAGTTCAATCTGGCATATAAAAATAGTATGAAATAGACTTACACATCTATTTTTACTAACATACAACAAATCTGTAAAGTAACACTTGCTACTAAAGACAAATGTTCCCTTTTTGAAATCACACATTCAGCCACTCTGTTTAACGAAACATATAACATTGCTTTGCAATCTAACAAGAAATATCTCCATCTCATCATAAAAACTGACTACGTTTTCATTTTGTTAGAGGTTAGCCCAACACTGTAACTGGTTCAAACATTTTGCTTTGTTTCTTTTTAAATAAAATTGATAAATTCTAATGAGGAAATGTATCTCATTCCAAAAAATAATTTTGTGCAGTTTATTCTTTTAAGTATTTAATTTATTATAAACTATTAGTCAATAATTATTGCTGTTTGGTAAAATATTAATGTAAAATTTAAAAGCCTGTGAATTTGGTGACAGATGCTTTTTCTTCTGCTCTAGAGAGAATTTCTCTAACCCTGGGATAGGAAGTTATAATCCATATTTCTTTTTTGAATGAAAATGTAAATTTTTCCCTATGGAAAGAATCAAGGGAAATTTGCCCGATCAAGCTTGAAGATTTAGATGCACTCAGTAGTACTTCCCATGATTAGACTGAACAAGAAGCAGCAGCATGTATCCTCTAAAATTACTGCAATGAAGTTCAGAGGGAAAAGATCATTATTGAAATGGCATTGATTGTGAACTGAGCTAGATGGGCCCACCTTTCTGCTAAGGAAAAAAAATGAGAAAAATCTAGGTAAATATAAAACACCTTTACACTGAAGAGCTAGCCAAATTGTAAGCAATCCCTATCTCAAAAGTAAGGCAATGTCCTAGGATAGAAGCTGAGTGTGGACACACTTTTTCTCATAATGGTTTACAGATCCTGGAGGTGATTACAGAAGAGCTGAATATTTTTGATAGACACTAAGAGTGTATATTAAAAGTAAAGGGGACTACATAGTAGCTCTGTTCACAATTTTTGACTCAATCAAAATTTTAGTTGCTGTCTTTAGTGAGAAAATCAGTGCAATTTTCTTTTGCGATATTGGCTTAGCATATTCATGCCGTTTGGTAACTTCTTAGATCTCCAGAAAAATTTGTTTTCTTTAAATTATTTTATTGAATCTGTTTGTGAAACAAAAAATTGCCCACAGTTGCCTGAAAAACTCTTCCGAAGATAAATAGTAGATTGATATTATAGTGTGTTAGTCAGAGTTGCCTTGCAGTGACCAGAATACCTGACAAGAACAACTTAGAGGAAGAAGGAGTTATTTTGGTTCATGGTTTCAGAGATTCAGTCCACGGTAGAAGGGCATGCTAGAGGAAAGCTAAGTAGTTTGTGGCAGGCAGAGACAGCAAGAGGCAGAGACATAGAAAGAGGCCAAAGAGACATAGAAAGAGGCCACAGACTGACTCCTCAAGGTCACAACACCAGTGACCTACTTCATGTATATCCCATCTGCCTAGAGTTACCAACTTGTAGTACATTCAAATTATTAATCCATCAAATGGATTAATCTACTGATGAGGTTACAGTTTTCACGATCCCAGTCATTTCACCTCTGAATTTTCCTGTACTACCTAATGCATGAGATTTTGGGGGGACATTCCAGATCCAAACAATAATAGATTGGAGATAGAGGCTAAGCACAGACATATCTATAGCTGTTAAGTATAGTGATAGAGGTAAATATCAATGAAAAATATTGAAATGCAGAAAAACACTCATTGAGTTATTCCATAAAAGCAATGTTAGAAAGAATGAAAAAAAATATCAGATGAGTTTATTCATTGTTTCTCTGTCCTTTTTCCTAAAACTAACAGTTTTCTGTAGTCATGCAGATTAGGTGGAACTTCAAGAAAAGGGAACAGCCTGAGGAAGATTTCTGAAGGTTTACAAACAATGTCCCCCTCTTTCCAAGTAAGCAATCCCTTTTTAATTAAACATAATATCAAAAACAATTAGTGCAACTGAACTCAACTTCTCTGATTTCTACTCCATCTAGGTAACAGACCATGTAAGTTGGAAAGTCATCCAGTTTAAGTGAAAAGGAATAGAGACAGAACAGAAAAGATGATAGTCTATGAGACTGAGAACCACACAAACTCCAACATTTAGTGGCCAAATTTCTCCTTTTAGCTTCCTTGTAAAATCAAGACTTTATTTCTGTAACATAACTCACTTTGCAGACCAGATTCAGTGAAAGTGCTCTGCTCTCCCCACCTGCTGCTATGAATTATATAAGCTGATATTCTATTGGCCGTGTCTGACAAAGGTAAATAAGTGTTTTACTGGGTATTTTCATGTGTCAGTTTTCTCGTAGGGAAAAGAAAAGAACAAAGACATGAGAAAAGAAAGTCCTTCTCTATTTATGATTCCTCTTAAATCTCTTACCAAAAGAGAACAAGGTAAAGAAGCAAACATAGTCTCAAAAATTAAATTGTTCAGAAAACATTTTTTGTCATAATGATGTTCTTCATCTCATTTTAATCGTGGAGCTTTTTGTTTGAAGGAAAACCTTACAAAGGAATATAATATATCAAACATATTTTAAGATGAATAAGCTTAAAATGTCAGTGAAATAAAGCCAAAGTAAACTTTTATCAAATGTTTTAATGTTTCATAAGTCCAATACTAAAATCAAATGCTAATAATATGTGCCAATAATTTTCCATCTGAATTTGAAATGAATGCAAGTAAATAAGTAATGCAAGAAAGACTAGCATGGTACTTTATATTTTGTTAAAGAAAAACATACATTGATTTGTTTAATAAACTAATTTACAGATACTTTGATTTTTCACTTCAGAAAAAGTATGGTCACTAATGCTGTCCTCCTATTGTGTCAGTGTACAACTGTTAATATACATTTTTACTCATACGTATTATAGAGCACAATGGGAAGAGAGAGGAAAGACCATTTTTTAGGCTTTCTTGGTCATATCATCTCATTTCTTAACAAATCTACAAAGTACACACTCTTATCACTGTTTCAATGATGAGAAAACATGCTCACAGTAGTCAAGTAAAACACTTCATTAAAGCTATACGTTCATTAAACTAAACACACCCTTTCTTTTTGATCTGGGTTCTCCTAATGACATATTTATGTTCTTTTCATATAAACCTTACTTTATGCAATCTCATTCTGAGTGTTGTATGAATAAAAAACATTTTTAGGATATGTTTCTCACTCTGTTAAGTAAAAGACGATCAGTTTATTCCTATTTGCCTCTCCGTTGGTCTAGGAACTTGTATAGCAAGCATACTTTCTCCAAGGGAGTTAAAACATGTTGGGAATAAATCTGCTAACATTAAATGGATATATTATAGCATTATTTTATGAATTTTACCTAGGATTTTTCTAAAAATAGGAATACTTGGGGTTTATACCCAAGCACAATTTAGATTTGTTACAGGGTTAAAAATCTGAAATTATATCTAATCCCCCACAAGTCTTAATTTAAATAATCCCAGTACTGTAGCATGGGAAACATTGTCTAAAGGAGAGATTTAAGATCAGATTATGCCATCCATTGTAGAAGCTTCAACTGTGCTTAATTTTTTCTTTTTTGAAATAGTGAAAGGCGGAATAGGAAAGAAAATGTTTTCATATACATATAAATATAAATGTATATTTTACCATGAAGGATTAAAACCTAGATAATAACAAAATTGCACGTAGAGAACAATTTAACTTAATTTGGGTAGCTATACCTGCCGTGTCTTCAGGTATAATTTAATTAAAAATGGAAAGCATGATATTTGGGTAATAAATTTTTGAACCTTCTATCTAATTACCAACTATGAGTGCACTGACCTCATGCTGCTACTAAACAACTGAAAATAACAGAAAATATATTTCCCTAATGTTCCTTACAAAATAAGCAGAGTTAGCCAATTATAACTAATTGTTTACTTTCACATTTCTACTTAAGCAAATATATATGTTAAAACTTAGAATCTCAGAAAAATTGAGATTATTAAATTTCCACATTAACAGAAAAAGTTTTTCAGCACATTATTCCGGAAGAGTTTTCCTATCTATATAAACTTGTCTGAAGTAAATGATGACCTTGAAATAAAAATAAACTCTATGACAATAAATTATAAAAATCAAAATGAGTTCCTTACTATAAAAGTTATGAAATTTTCATTGATTGTTTGTGCTTATTATCACAGAGATAACAATGTACACTTCAGTTCTAAATGCAACCTGCTTTCAGGCAATCCATTGATTTATTAAATGTGGCAACACATGTGCTCTGAATTTAGAGTCTTAAATTATACACAAAAGCTTATGTAATGTTCTCTTTCAATAGCCCACTCTGAGATTGAAAGCACTTGGAAATTATGAATAGAATGATTTACATGTATGTAATGTGTGTGAACCAGCAAGTGAAGATATTTCAATGGAATGATTGTGGGTAGGAGGAGATGCCATGCGATTGAGCAGCATTGGTCCAAGAAAATGATGATGAGATTTAGTTGTCGCATGTTTGCTGATTACATCACCTCACACAAGTCATCTTCCTCCGTGGCCATAACTTTTTCCATAAAATGAAGGTGATATTTCACTTTGAAGAATCTTACTATAAAGGAAGATGATTAGGATCCTTATGTATTGAATTGTTAGGAATATTGTAGGTTATAAAACAAATTGTTATTGTTTATATCAAAGTTGTAAGACTTTGGCACAGAACTATAGAGAATTTCCCTAATGCTATAAGTAACAAAAAGATGCTTGGCATTTGGAGTATTATGTAATGTCTATATAAACAAATAAATACATCCCAAATTTAATTTTCCATCATTGTCCTCAGAAATAAACCTTTTAAAATGAAAAACCTTTTAAACTTCCTCAAATTAGTTTATGAAGCAAAGGTATACCTTTGGGAGAGGCCACTGATTGTAATATGACTATGAAAATCCAAAAATCATTCATTTTCATCACTTTCTGCCTGTATTCCTTTCTTTTTCTTTCCTTCCCAATATTCTATATTTTTCTCTCTGTATCCTGTTTCTATTTCTCTCTCTTCATAGTTCAGCTAAAATATATATTCTTTCTTTGTACCTGTTTTCCTATGGGCTGCTCTACTAATCATTAATTCAAGCACAGGTTAGGTACGAATTTTGCATTCCTTAACTTGCAGAAGGAGTTAGTATTATATCCACAATATAAATATCTATATATGTATCAATATGTATTACAGATGATGGAGTTTATTCATTTATTATATGCCAAAATTTAGCTTCTTACATTTCAAAACCTAAGCTTATGATAGAATGATAGAAATGCAAGAATGTGAAAAGTAGATCATCTGTCATTTAAATAAATCCAACTGTCTTGAGAGGATAATTAAATGCCAAGAATCATAATAAACTATGGATTGTATTGGAGGAACTGTCTTGAGTGTGCAATAGAAGGAGGTTCACATATTCCTGGAGGAATGGGGCCACAGGAACAGGACAGAGGAGAGAAGAAAACGTTTGAGTGAAAATCTGGATAGTATATTATATTGGGAGAAAAATTCAACAGAGCAGTGTCAGGGAGATGGAATGTGAGTACTGAGGAATTCTGGAAGATCACCTGGAGGTCAGAGAGCCAGGAGCACATCCACATATCTAGAACTTAAACTGCAAGAAGGGAGGGAAACAAGTAATAAGTTTGGGACATCAGCAAGACTGCAAACAGTAAAATTTCTGAATTTTGTGTTTAGAATAAATGAGTGGTCCCAGAGAAACTGAAGAAGGTTATATATGATTTGCTAAAGATGGCTCTTTGGCATTTATTGGAAGCATTAATTAGATTGAGAGAGTGAAGCCAATTAGAGGCTGGGGCCGGACGAATCATATATAAGTTACCATGGAGCCATTTCCACACCAGAATTTGATTCTAAATTTATAACCTAAGGTATAGTAGCATATAGTCAATATTTCCCATGAAAATTTGTTAGAAATATGACATATTGGAAGTCAAAGGAGCATCTCTCTGTAAATATAAAGTAAAGGCTTCTTTTAATTAGAACTTTACATTTGTTATTCACTACTACATTCCTAGAGATATAATGGTAACTGACACATCTTATATGCTCAGTAATACTGGCTGAAAAATTAGTTAACAATAACCAGACTGTCTTTTGTATTGATGGAAAGATTTTTATCTGTATGGTTGGCTTGTTTTGTTTTTCTACTTGGTGCTGGATACAAGTAACTAACTTATTTTTATGGTCTTTACTGTATGAAAATGTGTTTTTCATATTTTAGATGAAGAAATGTTGCATAGATGGAGGCCTAACACTACTGACAAAAAAAAATAGATGAAAACCTCATGATTATTTGACTGGGCGAGATGGCACATACCTGTAGTTCCAGTGGCTCAGGAGACTGAGAAAAAGAGGATCATGAGTTTAAATCCAGGCTCAGAAAAAGCAAGGGACTAAGCTACTCAGTGAGAACCTGTTTCTAAATAAAATAAAAAAAATAGGGATGGAAATGTGGTTCAGTGGCCAAGTGCCCCTGAGTTCAATCCCTGATACCAAAAAAAATACAGCTCAGCTCATGATGACTTTAACATGGATATAATGATAAAGGAAGAGAAAAGTAGACATTAATACAGAATATCTTAAAGAATGGATAGGATAGAGAAGGGGATGATGGGAAAGACAAAAGAGGAGCTAGTCAGAGATGCTGTGGCTTAGGAAAGTCATGAACAAACATAGAAAAATATGAAAGAACTTTCAAATTCTATGCAATTAATAACCTAATGGCTTTAGGTATGTATGTTTATCTTAAATAAAATTCTGATGCAGAAATTGATTTTTTTTAAATTAGGAGAGTGGTCTGAATGGAGATAAAAATGAAAAAGTCACTATATGTGGCATTTCAATTAATATATTTGGATAAAGTACATCAGGAAGAATATAGTCAGAGATGAGAATTCTAAAGATGAGAACATGGGGAATGTAGATCATAAAGAAGAAGAAAAAATACTAAAAGAAAGCATTATTAAAAGTCCTGGGAACTTAGAGGAGAAATAAGAACTATCATGTAGGAATTATTTCAATTATTTAAAAATAGAATATCACAAAATTCTAACATTTTCAGAGAAAACTTTAAAACATCACTTAAAAAGCTATATAATTCAGATAAGCCTCGGAATACTCAACAGAAATGGTAGATAAAAGAAGTCAAAAAACAAAACAAAAACTTTTAAAATATAAAATTTTTCAGAATCAGGAGGAATGACATAGCAATGGGTAAGAAACTTGGATAGACAGTCAAATATCATATAGCACAATTTCACAGATAAGAAAATTGGAAAATAAACTTAAATAAGATAAATATTTTTGCCTAGTAAAATATAAAGATACATTTAAGGCTTCACAGTATACTGAGGAGCTGAGTGAAGGCTATGGGGAATGAGATGCTTTCATGGTTTTCTTATAGAAATGAAAAATGGAATTCCCTACAGAGGACAAGTAGGTCACATCCAACAAAGTTGTGTACACATTTACCCATTAACTCAGATCCCACTTCTCAGCAAAACTCCAAGGATATACTGTAAAGCATTTGAAAAAAATAAAAATAAAAATGAATATTTTTGCAGCTGAATGTGTAATAGAAATATATTGAGAAACATAAAGATATAGATGCATTGAAGAACCTTGGTTCAGATTCATGAAATGGAATACTGTGAAACAGTATAAAGGCATGAGAAAGATCTATATCAGCATAATCAGCTAATGTAGAGTGAAAACAGCAAGGTGTAGAAAATTATAAAGCAATTAAAGTCATTGAAATTCCTTTCCTCACTTTTGCCGAAAACACAATCATAAATGAGAACCTAATAAAATGCTTAAAAAGAGTGGCTGAAAAGGGAATGGAAAGCAATTTTGACTTCACAGGTTATTGATATCTACATTCACAATGCAAATTTTCTAAAATATAAAATATACTTAAAGGAAGGTAAAATCTTTAAAATGAATTTTTAAACAAGAGAAAAAATGAATCTAACTTTATACTGAATTGGCAACATAATCACACATGCCAGGAATTAATTTAGGTAATTTTAAAACACAGCAGATGATTGCTCACTCTCAGTGGGTTATTTATTATGAGGACAAAAATAACTAAAAAGAAGTTGTGAAAGTTATTTAGTGTATTTGTTGTAAATGGTGAAATTGGTATTGCAATTTATTAATTTTTATTTTTGTTGTGGGATAGATCAAAAGAGTACATGTATTGATATGTTGGGAGTCATGATTATCACTGTAGGAAATTGGTAAATATAACAAAATTAAATTATGAGTCCATAAAGAGAGCTATTTATGAATATTGGGTAAGTGATAAAAACAATAATTTGAATTAGCAATGAAATTTTATAAGACTACATGCATATATAATTCATATAGATCAGTACATATGCATTCATTTACTCAAATATAAATACTTGAGTTTATTTTTAATCATGAATTTGGGAAGACTGTCTAAATTCCTTAATTTGATGGAAACTCATAAACCAATTTATTTATTTATTTATTTTAATTAACATAGTCTAAGTTGAATTAATGTGCCATCTCTCTGTACCACCTTTGCAAGCTATTCAATAGATCAATCCACATCATAAACTAACTTAAATATATGAAACAAACAGAATGAAAATTGGACAAATACAATTCTGGAAAAATTAAATAATAAATAAAATTGAAAAATATGCTCACACTTATACCTAACTAAAGATATATAAAACACCTAACAACAACACAAAACTTTTTTCTGTATTTGGTTGACAATAAATTTCCAAATGCTAGTTAATACCCCATATTGACAACATGAGCAGAGAAATCAATGTTTTCATCTACTGTTTGTGCAGGGTCAATATTCAGTTAAAACATACCATTGTGGACACATGTTCCAACATATTCTAGAATCTGTTATAATTGGGCATTTTCTGTGTTCTATGTACTTGAAAAAAATTTTAATAACTCCCTTATATGAGTAGGAGCATAAACTGGCACCACCTCTTCATAGCGCCTTAACATAACATATCCTCATTAAACATATGTGTGCATGCTAATCCAATAATTCCATTGATGGGAATTTTTTCACTCCCTATAATATACAAAAATTATTTATACCTTGAAACTTACAGTGCTTTTCTGACAGGAGAACTTTGTTAAACAGGTTGAACGTCTATTGTTGGAGGATCTCATTCTTGGTGTTTCTCCCCATGTTGACAAGTTTCACTGGATAGCATTCTTGCACTCATCAGTCTGCTCATGTACTTCTCTCTAGCTAACAGAGCAATTAATCTGATTGGTGGCTTTGGGATTAAGAACCTGACAAGATTTATTGATCAACCATTCCTCTTTGGTATCACCACACACACACACACACACACACACACACACACACACACTTTCAACTATTCTCTACTCCCAAATATTCTGTCAGTTTAGTGGTAAAGGCTCTGCCCCAAAGGGATTGTACTTACTTAGCTGAATCTAATTCTAATACTTACGTATTTAAACTGAAAAATGTTCCACATTTAAGCCAAATTCTCAAGCACAACATGCCATCAATTTTAATTATCTTTCAATTCTTTATCTACTTACATTTTTATTTTTATCAGTTAGTTGGATTTGAAATATAATCACAAAGAATAGTAATATTTATCAAGCATCCAGTACATTCCATAACATGTAATAGAATATGGTAAGTCAATTTCCTTACTTATTGAATAGATAATCATAGGACCTTCCTTGTAGTGTGGACTAAACCTGCATCACATACTTGAGAGTTTCAGTTAGTTTCAGCTACCTCTGGACTTTAACCTCTTCTTTAAAAAGAAACCCCGTTAACCATAAGGTGAATCTTAATCCCCCAAGGATGATACAAGCTTGAATTTGACCAGGATGGTCCCAGTTTAGGTCTATATCCCTAATATAACAATTATATTTATATAATTAATAATATCCCTCTTGAATCCCCAAGGAGCTTGATTTGAAGCTTGATTAGATGGTACCCTATTTAACATTGTTGGTTGTTTTAGCTTCACTTGTGGGATACAGGCTGGGCTTTAGCCCAAATTCTTTCATGGCACTTTGGCAGGACTCCTGAATGACAATATCAGGCCCAGCAGTTTCAACATTATCAGAACACAGAGCCTCTCATTGCCACAGATTCTGCCAAGGGCCTCATAACTCAATGCAGAAGAGAAGAGAAATTAATGCATGATGGATTATATTTTGTTAGCGAAACAAAGGGGATAAGAAAGGTATAGAAGCAAAGTTCGTATATTTCTTTCCCCAAACAGCTAATTATGGTGTGCAACTCTATAAGGCCTTTGTATGTATTCAAATAGCTAGCAATGTTTTGGAAGGCTGATGTGGTTCTATAAGGCAACACCTGTAATTTGCCTTCTCTTTTTCTCTGACATAGTCTCCTTTCTTCCTCATTTATTGACCAGGGTTTGTATTCAAAGACATAAAATATGGATTTTTTTTCATGTTCTTTTTCTAAGAAACTCAGAGTAAGACAGTACCAGGAATGACCCTGAAAGTAAGGTGTATGTAATTGGATTTTGGATTAGGTATTTCACCCATGGAGTAGTAACAAGAATCTCTTTGTCTTTTTTAGATGGGAAGTATAGGTATGGCATGCCATAACATAACCCATTATTAAAGAGTTCAACTTTCTGAATTGTTATTAGATGTCAGGCATTAGAAGATCAAGTGGATGTTGCATTTGTGGATTTAAGGGTTATGAAACCTGTGAGGATTGTGGTGTGACTACTTTTTTTAATGACATTAAAGTTCTTGCAAAAACACAAGGAAAATGATATGTTCAGGGCATTTAATCTCTAATTTAAGACATGTTTTAAAAGTCAGAGGTTTTTAAAGAAGTTTCAAAGGAGATTATCATATCCCACAACTGTAGGCTATTCTGTGCTGAAATCAAGCCTAGGATGTAACAGAGCAACTTAGATAAAGTGTAAATGTCTTATGCCAAATTTAAGATCATAGTAGAAAAAATTGAGAACCTATGACTTGGGATGTGAGTTAATGAGCTCAGGAATCTTTAACTCCCCAAATTCCTTGTAACTACCTGACTGGCAGAAACCTCAGTATTTCATTGGTAAGAGGCACAAGCTTTCATTATCTGAAGACCCTGTGGTCATCACATCTGGAACATTTGCTTCACAAGAAGATATATTTCAACAGTATCCATTCTCCTCCATGTCTTAAAAAACTTATAGGGTCAGTTTTCAGCACATTCAAAACTTGAAAGTATGAACTACTTAGAATAAAATAGTCCAAGCACCAAAGTAAGTGAAAAATGGGGAAACATCACCTTAATACTTTTAGGTGATAAGGACAAAAATAAGGAAGTTTAGGGAAAATTTCATTGATAATTGTGGGCAAATTTGTAACATAGGATTCAGTATTCTGTTAGGAAACTGGAGTTGAGCAGTTGATCATCTTTTGTTGAAGTGCCTTCTTGAAACCATAAACAGAAAGAAATAACCTGCACTATGTGTTTTAGGGATGCTAGGACTCTGTGAATATGAGCCATGAGATTGAAGAAGGGATCCAAAGTCTCAGAGTGGTTACAACCCTAGAATAAAAGTCTGAGCATTTACCATCTGATTATGGTCACACTGAATATTTGAACACTATCTTTAGTAAAGCAACAGGATCTGCACTGGAAGCAAGAAGAATATTATCTGTAAGTTTTTTGGTGCCTTCGCTTTGTAGGTTAAAATTGAGGTTGAACACAGGCATCGTGGTGCATACCTGTAATCCCAAGATCTAGGAGGCTGAGTCAGGAGGATGGGAGTTCAAAGCTAGCCTCAGCAACTTAGCAAGGTCCTAAGCAACTCAGTGAGATCCTGTCTCTAAATAAAATATAAAAAGAGCAGTTGGGGTGATGTGGCTCAGTCATTTATTGCCCTGGGTTCAATCTTCAATACCCAGTACCCCACCAAAAAAAAAAAAAGAATTGAAGTTGGAGATGATGCAGAAGATTGAGGTTCTTCATAGTGCTTTCAAATGGCAGATGTCAGGTGCTAGCATTGGATATTGGATTTGTATTGTTGAAGCAGATGCTATCATCTAAATAGGAAGTAAAGTTGAAGTTTATATTTAGAGTTCATTGGTGCCCAGAAGTACATGACAGTGGCTAATAAATCGATGATGATCATGGTGTTCTTCAAGACATGAAAGATAACTGATTTTCATCATGGAAAAAATAAAAGATAACTTCAAGAAGATTAAACTTCATTTCCATTGTAAGTGCTTATGGTTACTCATATATTTACCAGATGGATGGTAGCAGACAAAGAGCCCACTGATTGAAAAGACACTAGTTGCTGGGTATTGTGGAGCACACTTGTAATCCCAGAGGCCCAAGAATCTGAGGCAGGAGGATTTCAAGTTCAAATTCAGCCTCAGCAATGGCAAGGTGCTAAGCAACTCAGTGAGACCCTGTCTCTAAATAAAATACAAAATAGGGCTGAGGGTGTGGCTCAGTGGTAGAGTGCCCCTAAATCTAATCCCTGGTACCAAAAACACAAAGGAGACTAGTCTCGAATGTTCTTGGATTAGGTAGAATTAATATTATCAAAAGGTCTTACTACCAAAAGCACTATGTAGATTTAATATAATTCCTATTAAAATGCCAGTGACATTCTTCATAGAAGAAACAAAAGCAGTCATGAAATTCTTTGGGAAAAATAAGAGGCCCAGAATAACTAAAGCAATTTTTAGTGATGAAAGTGAAATAAGAGGCATCAAAATACCAGACCTTAAATTATATTACAGAGTTAGTAACAAAAGCAGTATGGTATTGGCACAAAAACAGACATGAAGACCCAACGGAACACAAAATAAAACACAGAGACAAACCCTCATAAACATACTTATCTCATACTAAACAAACACACCATAAACATATATTGGAAAAAAGATAGCCTCCTCAACAAATGGTGCTGGAAGAACTGGAAATTCATATGTAGCAGAATGAAATTGAAACCCTATCTCTCACCCTGCACAAAACTCAATTCAAAGTGGATCAAGGACCTAAGCATTATAACAAACACCCTTTGCCTACTAGAAGAAATTGTAGGCCCAACTCTCCATCATGTTGGCTTAGGAACTTCCTCAACAGAACTCCTAAAACCCAAGATATAAATCAAGAATCAATAAATGGGATGGTATCAAACTAAAAAGCTTCTTCACAGCAAAAGAAACAACCAAGAGAGTGAAGAGAGTCTACAGAATGGGAAAAACTCTTTGCCATCTACACCACATATAGAGCAATTATCTCTAGGACATAAAAGGAACTCAGAATAGTTAACACCCAAAACAAATAGCCCAGTCAATAAATGGGCAGAGGAACTGAACAGATATTTCAAAGAAGAAGAAATATCAATGGTCAAAAATATATAAAAAATATTCACCATCTGTAGCAATTAGAGAAATACAAATTAAAACTATACTGAGATTTCATCTCACTCTAGTCAGAATAGCAGTTATTAAGAATACAAATAACAATAAATGTTGACAAGGATGTAGGGGAAAAGATACACTCATACATTGCTGGTGGGACTGCAAATTGGTAAAAGGACTCCTGAAAGCAATATGTTGATTTCTCAAAAAACTTGGAATGGAACCACCATTTGACACAATTATCCCATTTCTTGGTATATACACAAAAGACTTAAAATCAGCATACTACAGTTATGTAGCCACATCAATGTTTATAGCAGCTCAACTTACATTAGCCAAGATATGGAACCAACCTAGGTACCCTACAACAAATGAATGATAAAGAAAATGTGGTGTATGTACACAATGGCATATGACTCAGCCATAAGGAGAAATGAAATTATGGCATTTGCCAGTAAATGGATAGAACTGGAGATTATCATGCTAAGTGAAATAAACCAATCCCCCAAATCCAAAAGCTAAATGTTCTTTCTGATATGTGGTTGCTAACATATCATAAGGAAAGTGGGAAGGGAAGAAAGGGGAAATGGGAATAGGAAAGATAGTAGAATGAATAGAACATAACTTTCCTATGTTCATATTTAAATAACTTCACAACCATAAGAATTGGATCTTAATTATAGTAAATTATATTCCATGTATGTATAGTACATCAAAATATAGTCTACTGTCATGTATATCCTAAAATTTAAAAAAATTAAAAATTCCTCAATTGTCATCTCAATATATGCAGTTAATATTGTTCCATTTCTTATCTAAAGAACCTGTGGTCACTTAACAGCTCTCAGGAAAAGAGGAATAACTGGACCTTTTCAAATATATTTGATACAGAATCTGATAGTATTTGATAATACCAGCAAACCAGAACACCATTCTGAGCTAGGTTTTATTGTACTGTTAGGCTAATTTAACTCACACTAAGGAACTGCACAATGAAGCCTAGGTAGGAAAACACCTAAAACCTAGAGGATTCTAAGAGGACTATGAAATGGCAATAAGTATGGCCCAGCATAGGTGCTCAGATACTCTCAGAAAGTCTGGGACAAGGAAAAATGCTGTCACAGGTGAGGGAAATCTACTGCAGGTGGTGGTGGTAGTGGAACATGATTCAGATTAGCTACTCTGTCATTGAGTACAAGAGCAGAAGCCACAGCTTGGCTCGTTAATAATTTTTGAATCATCTAGGAGACTGAAATAGCTGTTATCTTAAATGTTAGACATGGGCTGTCCCTCATTAGAAATAAGTGAAAAGATCCAGACACCATTAGAGTTGACATTCATATCTAGATGGATAAGGCACAAAGCAAAGTTTGCCACAGAGACCTTTCACACTTCCCCAAAAACCTTGATCTCAGTTGGGCTAGTCTTACATGCTAACTAAGATCTTGATAACTACTGCCTACTCCCATCTCCTGAAACTGAGCCACTCCTGGAGTAGCTTAGGTTTGGCATGACTCCATTATCCTCATTCTAGTAGAATTTGCTATAGTTCCAGGACTTTGGTACAATCATACCAAAAGCATGTCTGAGCACAGGTCTGGGAGGCCTACATCACACAATCAGGAACTCTAAGGAGGTAACACCCTCTGACTCATACTGTAATATCAGACCCATTTGAGAAGTCAGAAGATTAAATGCTTTAGATATTTCCCCAACAGGCACATCTGAGATCCATTTATTCCATAGGGCTGATCTGGAGCAATTAACTTTTACTAAACAATTTTTTAAAATTTCCTTGTGACACTGTAATACTAGGCTACATAAACTTTTATTTAATTTCCTTCTTCCCCTGAATCATTTTCCCTTTCCCCTATTGATTTCCTGGGGTTGTGTCTTCTCATAGAGCATTTAACACATAAACTTCACACTAAACTACACAACCTAAACACATTTCCTGAAAAGAGATGTTTGGATAAATGTACAAACTGATGATAAAAGTAAAAATATGAATGTAGCTGAACTACATAAATAAATATGATTTTTATAAATTTTGAATAAATTAACACATGTAAAATTTTAATAACAATGTGAAATCCATTGTAAGCAATATGTAGGTAATGGCTACTTTCATTATTATTGTTGATATTACAATGAAGAGTTCAAATTTGATCAGTGTGTGCCCAAATTAAATGGAACAAAAGGAAGGTTTGAAAGTAGTGATTGCAGAATAAAATTTACTTATGTATTATTTAAAATTATATATGTATTGACATCATGGTTATGATTCTACAAAGCAATGAAAGAATATTAATGTAACTGAACTTGAGAAAGAGAATTGATATTCCTTCTTTCTTTTGGTATTTTTTTTCACTTACTATAATAGTAAGCAAACAAAAATCAGGATTAGATGTTTAGTTGAAAATACCATATTTATAAAGTAATCATGAATTTTATGAAAGGTTAAATTTTTGCTCAATTTATATTTATGTTCTATGTGTTGGCCTAATATGTTTACTAATGAATGACTGAAAAATAATTCTGTCATATCAATTATATTAGTTATAACAGTGAGTAAGATGCACTTACATTTTGAAATTAGCAAATGTCACGAAAATTTATAACACAAGACCAGAAATAGAATAGACTTCTTCCAATCAGCAAATGATAACTCTGAAGTTGAAGTGAAGTCAAACTGAGTTTGTCAATGAAAATCCTTGCATTGATAAATACACCCATAGTTCCAGGAGTTTCAGTGCAATAACTTCAAATTAGAGAATAAAAAGGGAAGGAGTTTTAATGAAACCTGTTATGGTTTGGATGTAAGGTGTACCTGAAAAGCTCCTATTAATGCAGGAATATTCAGATGTGAAATGATTGGATTATGAGAGTCATCCTGAATCCGTCTATCCTAGTTGGAATGGACTGACTGAGTGGTAATTGCTCATGGCTGGAGGAGGTGGGTCACTAGGGTGTGCTTTGGAAGGGTGCAGCTTTGCTAAGGTGTCTCACCCACACTCTCTGCTTCCCTGTTGCTGTGAGTTGAGAGCATCACTATATTCAGCCCTTCCCCTATAATGTGCTACCTTACCTTGGACCCAGAACACATCAGTCTCTGGACTAAGACCTCTGAGACCATGATCGCCAAAGAAATTTTTCCTCCTCTAAGTGGTTCTTGTCTCAGTGACACAAAACCTGACTAAAAACACAGCCTAGATACATTTTCTGAAAAGAGATATTTGGATAAATGTACAAACTGATGATAAAAGTAAAAATATGAATGCAGCTGAAGTAAAAACTTAAAAATTTAGGAAAAATGACTAGGGCATATATATTGTCATGGGACCTGGGTGATGACAGGTGCACAGGTGGTGAGAAGAATTTACCAAGACAAGGGAACAGTTAAGAGGGTTTATTGGAGGAAGATAGGCTGTAAGGGTGCTGTGGGAACATGAAAAAGACATCTGTACGAGGAATTAGAGGGAATCTGGGCTTATTTATGTGTGCTTCTACATTCTTTGTTCACCTCTGGCAGATTTTTTACTAGAAGTGGTTTATGCTAAGTGAGGGGTGATTGACAGATTCCTGTGATTGCCCATAATGCTTATTATGCATGTACCATATTCTTGTTCCTGGGTTTTAAATCAGAAGCTTGAAATGCAAATAATATGTATGGAATCTTAAGTGGGGATTTTACTTTCTTCAGTTGCTCTAGGTCAAACTTTTGGTCTCTGCATATGTTCCTCGAACTAGTTGGGCAGTATTCTGAAAAACAGGTCCTTGTTGTTAACACTTTGGGGAAGTTAGATTCTGTGATAACAGATAACAACAACAGGGTAAATAAAAGGGAAGTCCTTAGGCTCACACTAGTTCTGCTGATTGAGTTGAGGTGGGGTTTGGGACAAAGGTCTTTAATCTTTCCTACCTCATATTTGACATTATTTATACTAGTAAAGAAGTCTCCTCATACCAAATTAATTGTTTTTAATATATGAACTGAAGATCTGAAGTGACTTTCTAAAGAGTAAAATACTATTTTATATTTTTCTAAATAATACATTTTTAAAAATTATTTTATATTTATTTTTTAGTTATAGGTATACCCACAATATCTTTATTTTTATTTTTATGTGGTGCTGAGGATCAAACCCAATGCCTCATTCATGCTGGGTGAGCACTGTACCTCTGAACCACAACCCCAGCCCTAGCATAACACATTTTTAATAGGCTTTTTTAAGAATATTAAAATTAAAGAAAGAAAAATTTTAAAAAATCATTCCCATTCTATTATAGCTTAACTGATCTTTACTATGAGAGTACTTTTCTATTTTATTCAATTATTGTCATTATATTGCATCTTTAATTATATAATCTTTTTTCTCCTATGGATAAATATACTAAATTGTTTTACAATTTTCTATAGTCTGTGTACGGCTCAATATACTTAACATATTTTTTTATTTCAAAAAAATGATAATTGTTAACATTCATTGTGGTGGTTCTGATCTGGGTATGTAGAATTCTGGGATTGACCAAGGCACAAGAAAAATGTGAGATAGTACAGTAGCAGGTAAGTTTTGAAGATTGGAGAAAGGGGTTCAGTGCTCTTGAAGTTTGCATATGTGTTAAATGATCTGTTTTCTTACTCTCTTGGGGTGTGTTGAAATGGAAGGTAGGGTGGAACAGGGTAAAAGGACCTCCAGATCCAAAACCACTTTCTTTCCAGCTGAATGTTCTCCCATAGCCTGTCTGCATTTTGGACCAGACACATTTATTACCTCATGGTTAAGTGGTCAAGTCAGTGCCTCTGTAGATTTGAATTGAATGTGACAGTGTCACCTCCAAAACATCTTCATAAGCTTCCAGTTCTTCTTAGGGATTCCTGTGTGTTCTGAGATGCCCATCATCTCATGTCCAGGTTATTATTATTTTTTTCTCACTGTGAATTCTGATGACACATAGTAATGGCTCATTTGGTCTCACTGACAAATGCAGAGGTAACAGACACTCATAGTTTCCTTCCCAGCTTCCATAGTTAAATCCTTATAAACAATCCTCGATACCATATTACTTAGGCCACGCTCTCCTGATCAAGCTGATGTATTTTTTGTCTCTAAAAAAATAAATCTTAATCCATAACATTGGCTACTTTTATATGATCTGTTTCTTGTCCTAGAATGAAAGTATCCAAGTTATGAGTCTTAATATTTTAAATAGATCATAATTTTCCAAACAATGTAAAATACAACTATTAGTGTGTGAAATTCCCCCACTCATGGAATCACTGGAGCCATATTTAAACTTTACTGAATGTCCTAGTTTTATTTTACCTAAGCAAACTATTTTAGCTTAAAAATAAAATGTCAATCAATTGAAGGGAATATTGGTGAAATTTCTTAAAACATGCATACAATAATGATTCGTTTTTATTTAAATTTCCATATCCTTTAAAATTTTACAACTACTAGTGTAATACAAAAAGCATACTTGATATGACTGGTTAGAAGAAAATTTTTTTAAATATCTAACAAAATTTATTGTCTATCATATCTCATGTTGATAAATTAGATATTGTAAATAAATTAAAAAGTGATGGATTATATTAAAAGCATTTATAAAAACTGAAAAACCTTGTTAACTTCTTAATCATATATGACAATTGTCTTTAGATGGATTAACTCATTAGAGAAAATATAAATAAACATTTAAAATTAATATGTTGAAACTTTGCTTTTAATTAACAAAAATGTTTTAGCATTTCCTACTGTAAATGCTTTTCACCAGTGGCCACTTATCCACAACATTTTAAGACCAGTTGTTTCCTCCTTTACTGCTACTTTTTATGGGCCCTGTTTTGTTGCATGGAATTTATGTTACATTTATCCTTGAAATATATGAGGATTTTCATGGTTTGTAGTTTCTAGATTAGCTGTGTGTCTACAGGGTTTGGTCCCCTCACTGTCATTTATCATTCTAAAGTTTCTCAGCCAATCTGATGATTAATATCTAGTCATATTTCTGGCTCACATGCAAATGTTTATCAGATTTTATGATTCTCAAGTGGAAGTCAGTGGTATTTGCTATCCATGAAGTTTGTTATTTTTATTTCAGCTTTTATAGTTTAAAATAGTGAAAACATTGAAATAATCTAGATGGTGACATTAAAACTGTATATTGCAACATGATTTTGAGAACCTGCATTTGCATCTATCACTTTGTTCTGTAAAAATCTATTTTCTTTTTGTGAAATTCCTTATTTTTAATAGTAACTTCTAGCTAAAAAAGTTTTTTTTAAATAGATTAAGATGAATTTCTTGAAGGATTAAGTTTGCTGGCAATTATATTTAATATTAGGGAGATAAGATTATAATCTAGTAATTTATCCTATCAATTTTAATGACTGTGGGGAAAATAGAAACAATTGATATGTAAATAATATTTTAATCAAATGCAAAGAGCTAATACCATCAAACACTATTTAAAAAAGGATTTGGCAATGGTTGCACTATCCTAAGAGTAATTTTCAATACAATAATCATTTCTTGAACAAATCTTATATTTGCATTGTCATTAGTAAGATTTCATTAGACATAAATTTAGATAAGAATTTTTAAATCAACAAATTTTGTTTCTAGTTTTCCATTTGGGGATATTCCACTACATTGACTGTTTCACTATTTCTATTGCTTAGAAATGAGTTGTATATTTAAAAGGAAAAATGGACAAGATAATTATTGAATTGTTAGCCAATGATAATGAATGCATTGTTGATTCTTCCAATTCAAAAACAAAAGTCTTTTGCAGATGAGTAAAGCAAAGCATAAAAAATATACAATTCTACTATTGAACACAATGTGGATAATTTCCTTTGAAAACCAAATAGAATCACTTATGTTAACACAATACTATTAAATAACTTTTGCTCTTATTATATTTTTAAAATAATCCAATCCATATGTTGTTTTAAATATTTAAATATAAAATTGCCAAAATAAGAAGAAGCCAATCTGGATATATTTATATTGTACAAAAAGTTTTATATTAGAACACTGTCCACTAGTTATAAAAAACCAGCCTCTATCTCAGAGCAAAGCCTGTCCAAGAAAGGGACATAACCTTTGTCCTTGGAAAAACCCACAGAGCACTCCAAAGCACATTCCCACCCTGCTAAGTTATTTATCTACAAATAACAGGAGAGATCTGCTACGCCAGGTGTCCCTGACTCAGTCAGGCTAGGTGGGGATCCACAGCAGCCCCCTAGCAGCCACCAATCAGCATGAGACAGGGAAATACCTGGGATGCCAGATGACCCTCCCAGTTTATGGTGGTTGATAACATGTTGGGAAACCATGTAGTTCAGTTCATACACCCCTCTTGGCTTAAACCAATCAGTTCAAATGAATACCCCTTTTATACTGACCAGTCCACCCCTACCCAACTTGTTCCCGCCAGTGAATGTGCTAATCATGTTTTAGAGTTGTTATTTGATTTTCCCCAGGTGTGTGATGATTTGCTAAGGGATGCTATGATGTATGTGAAGTCCCTGCCTTCTCCAAAGAATGTATAAAACTGCTGCAAACCCTGGGCTTGGGGCCTCTCAGCATCACCAGTTGCTGTGTGTGTGCGCGTGGAGGACCGAGCTAGCTCGCAATAAACACCTCTTTGCTGCTTACATGGATCTTGGGTCTCTGGTGGTCTTTGGGGGTCCTGAATTCGAGCACAACAGTTAGAAGTTTATGGAATATTTTTAAAAATGTTTTCCTAGAGTATTCAAGTGTGATAATCTAGTTCTCTCCTGCTAAACTAGGCTAAGCTTATATTGAATCCTAATTTGCCATGTATCTGATCCCAAGTCCTCTCAAAGTAAGGACATAATTTTTCTCTAGCTATATTTCTTAAAATTTTCTACTTTTTTGTAGTAATTCATATAATACTGAAATCTATATATATATTAATTTTAGTTTTCTTCTCTTTCTTGGTACTAACATAAAATATTCAGAAATTTAACAATATTTCTTTACATGTCAATTTACATACTATTTTAGACTTAAAAAATCTTGATTATATAACAAATGATTAAGAGAAAGAATTTAAAAGGATGCTGACAGACATTTACATTTTCATTGAAAAAAAAATCTTAAAATATTAAATTAGTTTTATTCTCTAGGGATTCAAATCATTTCCTCATATAACATTGGGGAGATTTTCTAAATGCAAAATTAATACTAACATTAAAATATTTGAAATTTTTAATACTATTTCCAGTGTTTTAGGACATATTTTTAAATAGACCATTAAAATAATTTATCTTTGCTAATTTTTTTGGATCAGAAGACAAAGATTAAGATAAATTTAAAAATATTCTTTAAAAATTACTGGGCTATTCAAAATAGAATTTAGGAGGATTGAAGAGAATTATTAATAAGAACAAGGAGCAGAACAATCAGATTTGTTGAGAACATCAAATATTCTTGAAAAATGTCTCATGGCTCAGAAAAATAACTTTTCATGCTTTCTGCAACAAAATATTATTTTATAACTAATAAATCAAACTGTGTTATTACATCTACAGCACACCTGCTATGACTCTGGTGAGTTGTATTCAATAAGAGATGCTATGAATTTTAATAGAACAAGCACTTTAGTAGAACCTTTTCTTGTCATCATAATAGATGAAAGAGCAAATTCCCACTGTATTATTAAAAATGCAAAACTTTTGTACATTCCTCTGACAGCATTCTCTTCTGAATTTAGCCCACATGCTTATTCTGCCCTGCTAAAAATATTTTCAACATTTTTAGTATGATTTTTCCTTTCTTATACCTATGTATAAAATATATGCAGATTTTCTCATTTTTCCTTGTTTCTTTCTTTCCTTTTTTCTCTTCGTTTTTTGTTCTTCTTTATAGAACAGAAAGAACAGAAACAGTTTCTTTTCCTTGTCAAAAATACTTTGAAAATTGGTATTTATATCAGGAAGGAAATTGTATTTGAGGAACTGTGTTTCAATTAACTTCACTATTTCTCACTAAAATAGTAACAGTTCACTTCACAAAAGTTACTAGAAGAATTTAACAGGTCTATAATTTAGGGTAGCAGCATAAAAAATGATGAAGAAGAATAATCCAAAAATGTTCGAATTGAAATTCAATAAACAATTCAGTGAACTATATACATGAAAATGTACCTATTAATTATGTTCATGGCCAGTATCAATTTATTCTAGACATTATAAAATTCCAATAATTTATAAGCTATTATTATCTCCTTCTAACTGAAAAGAAAATAGAAAATAAAGGCTATGAGCTAATTAATCTAAGTCACATAGCTAAAAATCCAGGATATGAACAAATAAACTTGAATTACTGAACTTGTACTCTCTTCACTTTGTTTTACTGTTTGTCAAAAGCTGATGCTAAAAGTGACTGTATATCATAAAGTCCATAATATTAATCTGTTGATATTGGGAGTTATAGAAAAATACAAACACTTTAGAAAATAAATCATACTTAGAAATATAAACAAGACCTTTTTAGAAATTATATGATTAATATTGCTAAGTCATTGATATCAAGGGGGTGTTTTAAACTATGAAGATGTGGTAATCACTCTTTCTTTACTTTTGAATTTAACTTGTACCTTACTTTTGCTCTCTTATACAACATTTTCATGTAATAGTATCCCACCTTAAGTTTCCTTTTTCAACCCCTTACCCTGTGTTAAGGGTTACATATGAGGTGGCCCCCAATCACATGTGTGAGAAATGCCAAAATTATCAGAGGTGAAATGATTAGATTGAGAGCTATAGCCTAATCAGTAAATCAGTCCACTGATAAGGATTAACTGGGTGATAACTGCATAAAAGTAAGGTGTGGCTAGAAGAATTAGGTCCCTGTGGTTTATATTTTGCCCCTGGCAAGTGGAGTTTTTTTCTCTCTGCTTCCTGGTGGCTGCATCATAATCTACTTTTCTCTCCCATGCCTTCCACCATTAAGTCCTACCTCATCTCTGGCCCAGAGCTACAAAGTTGCCTGACTATGGATGGAAATCTCTGAAACAAACAGGCTTTTTATATTCTAGATTGTTCTTGTAGGGTCTTTTGGTCACAGTGACACAAACCTGACTAAATCATTTTATCATCTTCATTACCCTAAAACACCAGGGATTCCATATACTTCCTTGTTTACTCTCTTGTCCCTCCAGCGTGTAGCCTCTTTAAAGGCAAATTTACCAAAGTGTATATCAATAACTACAGGTTTCTCTATGAAACAAAAAATGCCATGACAAACAAGTTTGGGAAACACTGCATCAGAATCACAAAACAGTTATCTTGTTCTTACAAAGATGTCATAAAAATTGCTATAAGAGGGAGCTAGAAGTCATCAGTCTACATTCTGAAAAGATATTTTTCAGCAGTTCAGCAAATATAGATTATTTGAATAGCTGAATAGTGAATAGGAAGGTCTAAGCAAAAAAGACAAAATACTTGGATAAATAAGAATCAATGTTATACTGTCCAAAGTGATCTACACATTTTAGTCAGCTTTTTGTAAATGTGGTCCAAACATCTGATAAGAACAATGTAGTAGAGCAAAGGTTTATTTAGGGCTCATGATTTTAGAGGTCTCAATCCATAGATGACCTCTGGGCCCAGAGGGAAGCAGAGCATCATGAGCAGAAGAGTGATAAAGGAAGGCAATTCAGTACATGGCAATCAGGAAACAGAGAGAGTTCCACTCACCAGGGACAAAATACAAACCCTAAAGGCACATCCCCAGTGAACTAGTTCTTTGGGCCACACCCTCCCTGCCTTTAGTTACCACCCAGTTAATCCATATCAGAGGATTGATGCACTGATTTGGTTAAAGCTCTCAGGGTCTAATCCTTTCTCCTCTAAATGTTCTTGCTTTGTCTCACACATGAGCTTTTATAAAACACTTCATATCTAAACCATAACAAGGTTCATTACAATGCCCCCGTCAAAATATAATGAAATCCTTCACAGAACAAGAAAGAACAAATCCAAAATTCATATGGAAGTACAAAAGACCCATTGTTAAAGCAATCCTGAGCCCAAGAACAAAATTTGAGGCCTCACAATTTCAACACATTCCACAGAAACAAAAAATTAAATGGTATTGACATAAAGACGATATGTAAAACATATCAGAACAAAGTTAAGGAACCAGAAATAAATCTATAAACTTCAACTAATTGATTCTCCACAAAGATATCTAATGCATGCAGGAGAAAGGACAGCGTCTTCAACAATCAATGCTTGGAAAACTGAATATCCATGTAGAAGACTGAAAGTAGACTCCATGACTCACAGTGTATAAAAATCAACTCCAAATGGATCAAAGACCTTAACGTAATACCTTAATCTCAATAACTACTAAAGGAAAACACAGGGGAAGCACTTCAAGATACTGGCACAGGTAGTCATTTCCTTTACAGGTCTCTCAAACAGAGGAAACAACATCAAGAGTTGACAAATGAATTACATCAAATTAAAAAACTTCTTCACAGTGGAGGAAGCAGTCAACTAAGTGAATGGGAGAAAATCTTTGCTAGATATCCATCTGACTGAAGATGAATATCCAGAATTTGTAAAAAAAAATAACAAAAAATATGTAATTGAATTTACAAAGGTCAGATGATCTGTATAGACACATCTCAAAAAGGAAATAGAAATGACCAGCCAATAATGATGTGAAACAATGCTCAGTATCATTATCATCATGAAACTCAAACTACAAGGAGATTCTGTCTCACCCCACATTGAATGGCTATTATGAAAAAAATAAAACTAAAAAATAACAAATGCTGGTGAAGATGTGGATAAAACAACCCTTATACACTTATACAATTTAAATTAGGTTAGCCACAATGGACAACTCTTTTTGTCAGCTTTTTTGATGCTGTGACTAAAAGACTTGGCCAGAACAACTGTAGAGGAGGAAAAGTTTATTGAAGGTTCATAGTTTCAGAGGTGTCAGTCCATTCAGTTCACTCAAATGAGGCAGAACAACGTGGCAGACTAGTATGGGAGAGGGAAGCAGCTCACATAATGGTCAGAAAGCAGAGAGACAGATTCCACTTTCCAGATTCAAAATATATACCCCACAGCTATGCCCCCAATAAATCACTTCCTCCAGCCATATCCCCCACCTGCCTCTACAATTACCACTCACTTCGTCCCATTAGGAATTAATTCACTGATTAGGTTAAGGCTATCCTAACCCAATCATATATTCTCTGAATCTTCTTGCACTGTTTCACACATGAGCTTTTGGGGGACACCTCACATCCAAGCCACAATAACAACAATATGGAGGTACCTCAAAAAAACTAAAAATTTGGCTATATCTCTCCTGTATGAACATCCAATGGAATTAAGTCAACATACAAATACACCCATGTTTTTTGCAATGCTATTCAAAATAGACAATGTATGTCATCAGACAAGGTGTCTGTCCGTAGATGAATGGATTAAAAAATATAATGTGTATACACATTGGAATATTATTCCCACATGAAAATAATTCAATTCTGTTATATGCAGGAAAATGAATAGAAGTGGAAAGCTTCGTGTTAAGTGAAAAAAGCCAGACACAAAAAGACAATTACTACACATATTCTTTCATATGTAGAAATCTAAAAAAAAAAAAAACCCTAAAATTAGAAGAGGAATTTTTTTTTTTTTTTTTTTTTTTTTTTAGAAACTGAGAAGACATTTGGGGAAATGGAGGAATAAGAGAGGATGGGAAAAGATAAAACCAAAGGAGATAGACAAAATCAATGCATGATAAATGAATGTAAGAAAATGCCACACTAAATCCCACAAATTTGTATAATTAATGTGTTAATAATTATAATAAAAAGAATTGTTGTTAGTGAGCCTAACTAGAGTATGCTGGTATACATAGTTAAGGAATCCTTAAATACACACTCAGGTAATAGTGTAATATTTCATTTACCTTGTTTTATGTCCTAGCAAGAGTTTCTAAACTTTATTTTTAAAGCAGCCTTTCCATTTAAACTACAAATTTTAATAGCTTATTAAGGTGCTCTTTTAAAAAAAGTAACAGGCCATAAAATAGAGATTTTATTAGAATAGGAAATTGGTAAACCTCAACATAGTTCTGAGGAAATTGTACCAAATACTAGAGATAGAGGTGCACAACTAAGACAAGAAAGAGAGAGAAAGATAGACAGACATTAGGATAGAATGAGGAGGTATACTATCATACATCTACTCAAAATTGCAGAATACTGAGAATTGGGTCAAGTTTGCATTTAAGAATATAATGCCAACCAACCAGGCATGGTGGACCATGGCTGTAATTTCACTGACTTGGGAGTTTGAGGCAGGCAGGAGTATTGCAAGTTTGAGGTCAGTTTCAGCAACTTAGTAAGAACAAGTCTCCAAATAAAAAAATAAAACAGAGCTGTGAATGCCATGCTGTGGTAGTGCCCCTGGGTTCAATTCCCAGAACCAACAAATAAATTTAAAAATCCAGAAAGTTTTACACATTTTATAAAATTGATAAATATCAAGTGTAGGAATTCAACCATTTGGTAAATGTGCACTACAAAGATATATAAGAAGATAAATAAGTAGTAGACAAAAGATTAAAGTAGATTGTTGTAGAATTTCAAAATAATTTTATAAAAGAGAATATATTAAAAGCAAACAGGGAATAAAAAATATATGACAAGTAGATTAAAACTATATTAATACTAATACTAGAAACTAGGAGATTGTATATACATGTTTTTTTTTCTTTTCTTTTTTCTTTTCTTTTTTGTTTAACTAGGGATCAAACCCAGGGCCTCACTGATGCCAAGCAAGCACCCTATATACTGAAGTATATCCCCAGTATAAAGACAGTATACTTTAAAAATATTATTGAGAAGTAGAATGATGTGAAATAAAATACTGACAAATCAAAATTTCTATACTCTGTAAATATATCTCAATAATTAGGACAAAATAGTTTTATATAAACAAAGTTAAGGGAGAAGAAAAATTATCCCAGAAACATTTGAGATATCAAAATAAATGACTACCAAAAGAATGGCAAATTTGAGAGCAAAATTGAACAAATTTTGACAATATATAATAATGAGTTAAATCAAAATGGATCTATTTTGTATGTATCAAAGGTATTTAATTTGAAGCAGATATAATCTAAAATAGCTGGTTCTTTTTTTCATTTTTATGTAAGAGGCATAATAGTATATCTTAATCTTACTGATTAATTTATCTAAGTAAATTATCCTGATAGCTGTCATTATAAGATATCCCATATGATTCTGAAACATATGAATCATGATACATAGAAAACCTACGTGGTCATAGGTATTTATTTCTAGGTTAGATTGCATTTTAAAGGACAAAATTCTAAGGAAATGCTACATCAGTAATATTTCTAGATGTCCATCAGCTTATCAGGATATGCCCTGTAATGTTAGAAACAAGTTACTCCATGTAGCCTTGCTCACCACCACCAAGAGAAGCCATGAAGTTTTATGGAATACCTTCTGTCATACTTTGTGTGCTATTCTGTGTCTTATCTATAGGATCACATGAGGCTACTTGTTTTAGAGAGACTTGGGAGGAAAAGAACAGTGCAGTTTAGGATGTGGCTCAAATAACTTCACCAATTATTTCTCATGACACAGAAGAAACAATTTTGCATGAAATACGCATGGATGTTAAGTATATTGTATGGCAAACCTGGCAAGTTTCAATAGAATAAACTGGATACAAACTTCTAGGGTTACCATCATCTTTGTCAACACTGTCATTCATTAGAAAAAAATCACAAGAAAAAAATTTTAAATTTCACAAAATGAACACACCTCATTAGCCAACATATAAATGAAGAGCCCTCATTGTGCCATGTTTCAATCAGTGGTCTTACCACAAGAACAAACACTATTATGAATAGGATACAGTGGATTTATTTAGATTGTTTTGAACTTGAAATAGAAATTATATGATTTGTAATCTTCTTTTTTAGCTCCTTTTGTTCAACTTAAAATTGCAACTGACCCATGTCATTGAAGTGCTCTATTTTAATTTTATGGAGTTTTATTTAATGAGTGTGGCTTAGTTTAAATATCCTTCTCACTGCTTATGATCTCCTTTTCAGTATTCAGCTGTTACTGATAATGCTTTCAAAAATGATTTTTATAAGACTTTGGGTTAAATTAAATACATATTCTGCTGGGTATAAAACTAGGAATTGAAAGATCTTGCCCATTCCTTTGGCCAGAGATATCAGGATTTGGCTATTGTCATTCTTGTTGAGGTTGTTGTGAGTTGGTCTTCTCTTCATTTGGTAGAATTTTGTTTTGTTTCTATGTAAACTTTTAACTATAGCTGTATTTAGAAAGTGGTTATAGATGAACATGTTTACACTACCTTCCTAGAAGTGAAAACCTCCTCTAGCGCTTCTAAATATAATGATAAGACCTTGCATTAATAGGGCAAGTATCTCAAACCTCATTTACCTTTAACGTAATATATATGTGATTATATTTATATTATATATATGTGCATGATTACATGTTAGATTAGATAGTGTTTTTTTCTTAAGATACTTGTGTATTCATGAGAAAAACTTATTTGTGATTTTCTCTCAGTGTTATTTTTATATATTGTTATCATTACTATTAAGTGAAACTATTATATACTGTCCATAGGTATATGAATCAGTTTAGCCATTATAGGAAATATTATGAACATTCCTGGAAAAAATTAAAAAACAATGGAACTACCAAATGATACAGCAACTCCACTACTAGGCATTTAGAGAAAGAAATGAAATCAGTTTACTGAAAAGACATCAACACTCCTGTTTATTGAAGCAGTATTCACAGTGGCCAAGATATGGAATCCATCAAGATGTTCATCCATGGATGAATGGATAAAGAAATGCTGAATATATATAATACATATATATGATAAATATTATTATCACAAAAATGCATTAAATCTTGTCTTTTGTGACATGATGGATAGAATTGAAGTACATCATCTTACTGAAAGAAGTTAGGCTCAGAAAGAAAAGTGCCATATATTCTCACTCATTCGTGAAAACTGAAAAAGTTGAATACTATGAGAGAGTTATCTAGTGGTGACTAGAAACTCAAAAGGATAATAGGGGAAAGAGACAGAGAAGTTAGATAATGGATATCAAGATAGAGACTGTAGGAATTATTAACATGTTAGAGTAACTGTAGTCTATAACAATTTAATGGTATACATTAAAATAATAAGAAAAAGATTCCTATGTTTCCCAACACATAGAAATGGTAAATGTTTGAGGAGATAAAAACATCCTGGTTTGATCATTACTCATTGTAAGCATATATTGTTATATTATACAAGAACTGATACTCAATAATTATGTGAAAAAATACATTTCAATTAAAATTTTAAAATAAGTAAACATTAATTTATTTGTGTTATTGATTTTTGGTTTAATCCAACCATGTTGAGATAATAAATTTTTAATGAATTTATCTGTGAAATTTTAATGAGGCTTATTTATGATTCAGGAAATAATCTAATTTGCTAAGCATTTCACATGTATTTGAAAGTAACAAACACTTTCATTGTGTGGTATAGAATTTTTTAGTTTTATTATTGGTAAATTATTTTAATATTTAAAAATTCTCTACCTTTATTATTTTTTTCTAACTATCGGAAGAAATGTTCATTAACACTTCCAAGTGAAATTACAGATTTCTGTTTTATTCTTTATGTATTTGAATTTATTGTTTCATACATTTTGGTATGCTTCATACATTTTGGTATGTATAATCAGGTACATGTGAATTTAAAATTTTAATAAGTTTCTAGAGGCATTTCTTTTCAATCTCTGGTATGGTTCTATTACTCTAGTAATAGTTTTGACTTAGAAGCTGCAGTCTTATATTAATATATCTATACACATTTGTTATTAGTATTTAAATGATGTACCTTTCCTATTTTTACATATTTGTGACTTGGTCCTTTGATAGCATAAATTGTTTTTTTACAATTTTAATGATTTATTCATTCTATTGCATATGAATTAAATGCATTCTAAAATATTTGAGGTTACATCTATATCATACTTATACAGTGTTACATTTTTATGTTTCTTCAAAATGACTGTCTTGTCTTATTTACTGAATTAAATATTTTTTCCTTTTATTCATTTGCTGGCTCCATATATTTATATATAAACCAAAATCTCTAATGATGCCAGTGAATTAGAATAATTTAATTCTATTTAAATTGGCTTGCCTAACATGTTAATGAATAAGTATATTCTGAAATCCATGATAGATAATTCTTAGTGTGTTTTTCAATCAATATTCTTTTGAAATTCTTTTCCTGGTATATTTCATTATTGTTTGAAATTTTGAGCCTTTTGATTTTATAAAATACTAATTTCCTAGGGAAATCCTCTAACTTTATTATATTTATTTTATTTATATTAGCTAATTGGTTTTAGCTAGTTTTTTTGTGGGGGGGAAGATTAAGAATACTCAAGGGCAGTTTACCAATTTGCTATACCCTCAGTTCTTTTTTAAAATTTTTTCTTATATTTTGAGAGAGGGAGGGTCTCACTAATTATCTGAGGGTCTTGCTAAGTTGCAGAGACTGACTTCAAACTTGTCAACCTCCTAGAAGTCAAAATAGTGGTTACAATTTGTGATCTGTTACTAGCAGGGAGTATAGAAGGATTTTAAGGGCTCTAGTGGCATTCTGTTTCTGGATCAGTATCATATTGCATGGATATGATTCAAGTCAAGAAAATCATCATTAAGCTAAAGGCCTGTTTATGAGTGTACTTTTACTTATGCACTTCATACTACAATCAAATTATGAAAGCTTATTTTTCTAGTAAATTCACTGTAGATTTTTACTGATTATCTTAAGAAGACTCACTACAATAATAGAAATCAACATTTTAAAATTTACAATTTCAAAATGATTCACTTTTGCTGGTTACTCCCAAACTTTCCTTAACCAGTTTTAGGTGTCATTTAATGTGATTAAACAAGAAAAAAACATGTCATTAAGACAGTGATGGTATAGCTTGTGATAATAAAGACTTTTGAGCAGTAGATTTAGGAGAGATGATGGAGTTTGAGAGGCCATTACATCATGATAATGACTATGATATAACAACGTCTTTCATAAAAAGAATATGTGCCAGGTGCAACTTTGTGCCTTCAAGGACCCGAGTGTGTAGTTACCCCAAAATTTTATGTGCTGCTTTCCATAATGGCTACTATGAACTTGCTGCATTTAAGCACAATTATTATACATATTTTGGGTAGACTGTTCTAATCATAAAAATATATGTTGATTAATGCTAGAATAGTTAAAATATTCAAGGTATAATGGTACTGCATAACTCATTATAATTTGAGGGAAAATTCTTACTTTAAAAGATTTGAGAATCCTCTTAACTTTTTCCTCTTTAAGAAGACAAACATGAATGAAAATGTAAGAATCAACACTTAGTTACATATTTCTACATATAAATATAAAAGTAGTTATTTTAAAAAAATCAGTAAGATATTGTAGTCATTGATTATCACTCTACCACTTTGTCTCATTAAAAAGATAAATGGGGTTCTCGCAGTTCCTGTAATCCAAACTCCTTTGATTGACTCTTGAGCATCACCCTCTTCCCAAATTCTAGTGAGCACTATTCTACAGTCAGGTCAACATTTTTAGCATCCATATATGAGAGGGAACATGTAATATTTGTCTGGCTTATTTTACTCAACAGAAAATCCTCCAGTTCCATCCATTTTGCAGTAAATGATAGGCAATAGGATGACTATTTTTATGAATAAACTATGATGCATTTGTGAAGATGTAGAAATGAAGAGATAGAAGAATTCAAACACAAGGACAAGAAAAGGACAGGAAAAGTCTACTTACTCTATTTTGATCAACGTCGCTGTATGCATGTGTTCAAACATCACACCACTCTCCTTTGATATCTATAATTAATACATGTTAATAAAAATTAAATAAACAGAGTGATGATACCTTAAATTATTACTGTTTTAATTTCATTTTCAATCATTGAAAGCATAGTTATAAGCCAAAATAATTAAAATTCAGTTTATCTGGGCCTGATGGCGAAAGCCTGTAATCCCAGCAACTACAGAGGCTGAGGCAGGAGGATCTCGAGTTCAAAGCCAGCCTAAGCAACAGTGAGGCACTAAGCAACTCAGTGTGACCCTGTCTCTAAATAAAATACAAAATAGGGCTGGGGATGTAGCTCAGTGGTAGAGTGCCACAGAGTTCAAGCTCTGGTTCTTGGCCCCGCAAAAGTAAATTTTTATTCTACAAACTTCTAAATCATATTTTATTCTTCCAGTATTTCATTAATTGCTTAGTGATATAAAGATAGAAAAATTTATATTATGCTATTATAATGGTATGACATAGAAGACAAATACTTATGTTTAAAATAAACAATTTAAATTTGGCTTACAATTGTTGTGAACAGAGATAAAATAATCACTTATAAATAAATCCTATACCATAGTGATGAAAAGCGTTTCATAGTTACCTCTCAAATAAAATAAAGAAAAATAATTGTTTTTATTTCTCCCTCCAAATCATCTCAAAATTCTCTGTTCTTTTTAGTATTTTTGTGTACAATATATTTTGTTTGCTTTTTCACTTTCAAGTGAACTGCAAAGATTTAAATTGCTAAAATATCCAGCACATTTAAACTCGTCCAGTCAGTTGTACAACTGATAAAGAGTATGTCTCATGTATTCTCTGTCTAAAGTGCTTTCCATTGGAATGCACTGCCTCTATTACAAGAAACACAGAGGACGTGAAAGACAAATGTTGACACTCTAATCACATGCCTTCCACAAGTAAGAATTTTCTATTAGTGTCCAATCTTATCTCAACCAACCATTAAACACATTCAATTCCAACAACACCCCTACTGTTACAGACAGTATTGTTGGCTGGAAAATTGTTCCGTTTATTATAAAAACTGCTCTAAGTTTTTACTGAAGTTTCAATTTACCACAAAACTTACAGTATAAGTTTATCAGTAAGTTGAAGTATACTGGGAACAAAATTTTCAATTTTATTTTTTTATGAAAAAAATCTCAAGTGATCAGCTAACTAAATTCAAAACAATCATAAACAAGAATTAAAACAGACATTATCAGAATCAGCAAAATTCTGAATAGATTGGGTTTCGAGAAAAAGAGAAACATTATCTATACCCATGAAGAGAGATTTTTTGGGAAAATACATACACATACATTCAAATATTAAATAACTGTAAGCATGAATACATTTTCAAGAGGAGGAATTATGGCAGCGTTTTCATTTTAACCAAGTAATCATATACCACATTGCATAAGATATTAAAAATAAGGCTTAAAATGTAGAAAAATTTGGCAAACGTGAGTGTAGGAAATTAGAGAAAAAAACAGGAAAAAAAGCAAACAAGTCAGTAAATAGGCATAAAAAAGATGAAGAAGAATATTAATAACACTGTGTGCATGATTTATTAACAATTTACATGAAAAGGCAAGAAAGATCTTTGTGCGTAAAGTCTGATATAGCTTGATTTCTGGAATGAACTCTCACTGAATTACAAATGACTTTATATCCCTCAAACCAAAGTATTTTATTAGGTGAGCCTTAGTTTTAGTTTAACCTCAAAATATAATCTAAAGTAAACTTATACATAATTTAGTCCTCTCTTAAATCTCTAAGTTAAAACTCAACACAGGTCACTTGTAATTTCTGAAAGGGAAGTAGATGGCTTTTAGAGTATACAAGTTATTTCTTTATGATTTCTGGAGAGTCTAAAGTCATACAATGACAGAAATTCTAAATTACTATCTCATTTTCATATTAAGAAATGTATCAACAGTGTTCATTTCCTTCATTTTCCAGAAAGAGGTAAATTCACAAAGCTACCTAATACATATTTATTTTCAACATTGATGTTTGTCATGTTGTTCTCACGGAAGATTGTGTGTGTACACATGAATCACTTAGTCACAGAAAACTTAGTAGTGTATTCTTAAGTATTAACAGCCTTGCAGTGACCTCAAAGGACTCCCAGGAAGTGAGGCTTAATGGCAGTGGAGCTGTCTGAAAGGGTCCTGTGATCCCTGAGGCTGAGAGCACTGGAGAGGAGGTGCTAGGAGTCCATTCCTCATTCACCTTCAAATTTATCATGGAGGCTGCCATGAGGTAGCTTCTTGTCAGGTTTGGACTTCTGATGAGTTCTAGAGCTTTCTACCTTTCGTATCCTAAGGTAGATCTGCATAAGGCAGGACAAATCAGCTCTTCAGAATTGGCACTCACCATTTTGTCTCGGTCACCTTCTTGTTTCAATGTCATCCTGTGGGACAAGGAACATAGGAGTTGACCACTTTGCAAGAGCTGCTTTCGCTGTCTATGTGCACAATAAAGTATCTGCACTTAGAAAGTTTTTCTCCCATCCAAGTACTAACCCTAACCCTATAATTAAAAAATAATTATTTAAAAAAAAAAAAAAGAAAGAAAGAGTTTGTCATTTCTTCATCAGTTGAATGTATTGGCATTAGTTGCTACTGGTCTCCAAGATCTATTGTATGGAAACCCTATTTATAATACTACTTGATGTGGTGACTTCCATTCACCAAAGTGATGGCTACTAGGGAATGAGAGATATTCACTCAATATATGAAGGGAAAAGATACAGCATGTAAAAAGTTATACAGATGAAATCTGGGACCATCTGATTTCTTTAATATTACCAAGATTTCCCCCAAGTTATATCAGGAAATCTTCAATCAACTCAGATCACTTAAATCAAGATAACTCCATACCCCTTCTTTCTGGAGAGTTTACTATATCTATGAAAAAAGTGATTAAGTTTGTAGTTTTTATATCAAATATAAAGAAAATGTTATTTCATGTTACATAATACTTCCAGAATGCTGAGCAAATTGAATACTACATGATGTTTCTCAGAATATTTCGAGGCTATTTCAACTAAAATTAAGAGACACAGCTAGAAAATTATTATGATTTATCCTTCTTTCCATGTACAGATAATAAGGCTATTGAAACAAGTAAGGGAAAATGAGGCAAGGAAAAGTAGCTTCAAAACTGTTTTAGATGGAAACTCTCATTTAGGAGTCCACTCCACCACCCGGAGTGAAGAGGTCATTGTTAGAATGAGAACTCGCTAAGAATGAAAAAAAATAAGTGATTGCTACTTTACTTTTAAAAAAGATATTTTAAAATTCTGCTTAGACAAGAATTTTTCACAGTTACGTTTAAATACGAACCAAGTAATCATGATTTTGGGTTCAGCATTGTTTTAAAATCCTACTCTTAAAATAATTTCCATCTATGCTTATTCATTTGAAAGTTACTACAGATAATTTCTTTAAAGCAGCATCTAAAATAATCATTGCTGTAAATACAAAAAATAACATGGAGATTTTGTAGTCCCCGTTTGCATAGAGTTGAATGATGTACTATATATCAATAGCCAGCTGATATGACAATTTAAGGAAGGCTAAACTTTTTACTGAATATATTTCTTGTGTTGATTTGATCTGGTCAAATAGGTTTTCAAAGTACACAACATTTCTGCATATTCACTATCCATATTTACAACTTAAATAATAACATTTTGATTAGATTTTTATTACACAAATGGTACAAAGTATGGAATCAATTGGTATCCAATATGTTTGAAGGGTGAGCAAGTTGGATGATTTCTATCTTAAGCCAACCTTTCTACCAATGGTATTTAGTAAATGCTTCCTGAGAAATAACATACCCAGTAGGAGGAAGGAAATGTTTCCAAACAATATCACTGACATGCTGATTGTGTAAAAATTAACTTATAAACTTATATGTTCTTCCAAAGTTGACTCAACAAATGACAGGGAGCCTTTTGGTAATATGCAAACATAATAAATATAATAACTAATTAAAAATCTCTGAACAAATAATGAATTTCACAATCCCTTTTCCTAATATATTACCTAATTTAATTTCAATTTAGTAACTTTCAGTCTATTAACCTGAGTGTCTACAGGATTGTATTCATAATTGGATACAAATGATAATATTGCCATTTTTCTTGTATTATTATAATGTACTTATTTGCACATCTCTACAATAAAATATTAGTTTTACCTTTTAATGGAAGAATACCTAAATATTTAAATATATGATGATGTTTGTGAATTTGTATTTACATGTTTTTATATATGTACATATCTATACGTATATAATTTTTTAGTGATATAGGAACCCAGTATCTAAGAATGTATTGCCCAATAGGAATGAGATCCTCATTTAATTTTAATTTCTAATTCATAATAATTATTTAGGGTATCAATCATTGAATTATTTATTTTATACTAGATACCTTTCTGAGTTACTTGATCCCAGTTTCTGATTTTTAAAAATACATTTGCCTATTGATTTTCTTCATTATGTTCTAATTATATGAACTTACCCTTCCAAAAGGGAATTGTAAAATTGTATGATATTTCATTGCCTTTCTTTAGGCCTGTCTGCACTGGGATTCTCAGTTGAGTTGCTAGAATAACTTTCATATTTCAAGTAAAATAGAGTTGGCTACTCTCTTGGGACAGGAGTTACCATAAAAAGATCTATGGCATCCTTCATTCTTATTCCATATTATTTGTATCTCTTCTCCTTTTTTTCCCCCTGTTGGTAATGAAGATTGAACCTAGAGATTTTTAACCCCTGAGCCATATCCCCAGCTCTTTTTATATTTTATTGATAGACAGGGTCTCCCTGAGTTGCTAAGGGCCTTGCCAAGTTGCTAAGGCTGGCTTTGAACTCAGCATCCCCTTGCCTCAGCATCCTGAGCTTCTGGAATTACAGACGTGTGCCACAGCACCTGGCTTGTTTCTCTTCTTAACACATCTGTATATCTATTATCTCAGCTATTGTTGAAATATTTATTTAATACCAAGCGAATGAATGTTAAGTCTCTCTACATTGTGTAGATGAGACAATGGAAAACACTTTATAAATGATTAACCTAATCTGGGGCATCAGTGACATATTCATAGTATGAGGGATTTAATCCAGAGAACAAAAGGCTCCCCTACCTGCTGGAATTGTCTAGGAGTGAAGTTTGGAGGGACAGTATCCAAGTATGTCAGTCTGCATCTCTTGAGAAGTTCATCTTCAGAATCTCTCAGCAAAGACACTGAACCTCAGTGAAGGGCACATCCTCCAGCTACTTTAAATTGCAAGGAAAAGTGATGATTCTCGAAGGATCACTGAGAAAATATTGATTACCTCACATCTGCTCATCAGCCTGCAACTATATTTGAGAGATTATGATTGTGCCTGCTCTCCCACCCTCCATTTTTGAAAGTACCTCTTGAAATCTAAAAATTAAAGCTGTTATTGTCGCCTGTGAAAGGAAGAACTTTTAGAAGGAATTTTTCTGAGTATTTAAAATATTTGTCATTTCTTATAATCATCCTATGAGTAAACAAGTGTTTTTTTTTTCTATTTTTCAGAGTGGGAAGTTCAGGCATAAAGTAGTTCCCAAAAATGTTTGGCTCCATATTCTATGCTCTTAACCAATTTATGTTGACCATTTACATAGTTCCTGTATTGTTTACTGTTACAATTTCAGTCAAAACATACCTGAACACCAAAACACACCCAATTCTCTTTCTGAGTTAGAAATTCCTTTTATGTGGCCAATCTGCCATATGACAAGTGGATGATTTGTACTGCTTAAAATACTGATCCTCAGTCTTTGTCCTAGTATCCAAAAATTAAGTTTAAAAGATTCTCAACTTTTATATTGCATGGTAGGTCAGAAAACTCATTTTTTATGACAATAAGTGTTAGTGTTATTCAGTCATAAAGATTTATTCCGAAATACTCTGACATACATACCACATGATGCCTTTATATATTAATCTAATTGATGAATGTATCATTCTATAAAAAGATAACTATCAGTTTGATATAGAGACATGTACTAAGGCCACAGAAGAAACAAATGTCTGAGGGTACAAGGTTTTCTAACTAATGCTTCCTGAATAGAAAGAAAATTGTGATGTACTTCTATAGATATTGATATTAAGGCTGACCAAGTTAAATCCTTAGTTTAATTATTAGAATATTTGTATAAAGCGTGATATTTAAATCATTTCAACCTTTCATATTCTGTACAGAGATTTTAATAGTACAACAATTTCATTTACCTAAAAGTAAACTGTTGCCAAAATGTCTTTCTGTCCTCAAGGGGTTCGACCAGTCAGTTTTTAAGTGCAATTTGAAAATCATGCCACTGATTAACTAAGCTTCCCAGAAATTCAAAATATGTTATGAATCAGCTGACTTGTCAAATCTAAATGGTCACTTTCAGAATGAGATCATAGGGTTATTCTATTGTGAAGATGGATATAAGGAAGGAAGGAATTTGGAGTTGTATTTAAATTATATTAATTATTCCAATCATACTTGTCATTTACATTGATAAAATATGAAGGTTTGAAAATATTTGTTCCATGTTCATTTTTCATTTTTTTGTGTCTCACATATACTGTAAATATCATTATAGTATATTTTAATCCATTCAGCAAACTAAGTTGCAGAGATATTTAAAAATGTTTTGGATCAAGTCATCTGTCTAGTTTGATCGGATGACAAAAGTTGTGAATATCTAAAGTTACATTAAGTGCAGGATTTACAGTATTTAAATATGGTCAATCAGTTTACCATGAGACTTTTGGAAAATACATCTCCATACTGTGCATCCTAGACATAAGGGAGCCACAGGGTTTTGGAGGCATCAGAAACAATTTCCCTATTGTTTTCCCTTTTGCGGTCCTTTGTGAATTCTCTAATAATACAATAAAAATGAAAGAAATTTTTTAGGAAAAAATTATTCTAAAACAAAGTTGCCGAGGTTGTATTCCATAAGAAACTAGTGTACATAGTGGCATTAATAATTATTCCTGGAAAAAAAGTCCTGAGGTCAAATATTTTGATTGATTTTGTATATCAATCCTAACTTGTAAATTCACAACTTATATTACCTTTCAAATATTCTGAGAAATCTTGATTTAGAAAGTGTTCATTTAACCTTTGCATCCCAAACTGATTAGCAAGGCCTCTTATTTTACCACATATTTTATCCAACCAATAATAAAATTTTCTTAAATATTCTCATTAAGATTTGTTTAGTCAAATAGCCCCTGACCAGATGCACAGAATGGGTTGATTAGTACACAGGAGATTAACTTTGTCACTACATACTTAGATACAGCGGTTTATTTGGTTTACATGAACAAGTTATTAGATTTGTGTTACAAGAGAAGAAAAGACAGAGGGAGACAAAGAGACAGGATAGGGCACATGTGGGACTGTGAAAAACACACAGTTTGTACCTACTACTTCATGATAAAAGTTGTAATGGCTGTTTGATGCTATGTAAATATATTGAATAATATTGAAAATTCTTGTACATGATCATATTGATATGCTTGAATGGTACTCTGGATACTGTGGGGAAAATACAGAGGAGGAGGAATCCATCTAGTGGAAAGAATGGTTAAAAGCCTTTTGCTAATTAAATTATTTATTTATTTATTTAGGTGCTGGGGATTGAACCCAGTGACACTCAACCTCTAAGCTACACCTCCATCACAGCACTTTTTAGTTTGAGACAGGGCCTAGCTAAATTTCCATTGCTGGCCTTGAATTTAGGATTCTCCTGCTTCAGCCTCCCAATTCACTAGGATCATGGGAGTACACACCCATTCAGCCTTAAAAAGCTTTTTTATTGTTTAATTAATCAGTACCAATAGTTTTTTCTAATGTGTTAGCAATAGATGTGTGGAAACAATTGTGTAGTTCTAGATGGGCGCAAAGGCACACTCCTGAAATCCCAGCAGCTTGGAGGTTGAGACAGGAGGATCACCTATCTCAGCGAGAGCTAGGCACTAAGCAACTCAGTGAGACTGTCTCTAAATAAAGTACAAAATAAGTCTGGGATGTAGCTCAGTGGTTTAGTGCCCCTGAATTCGATCCCTAGTACCCCCCCCAAAAAAAAAAACATTGTATAGTTCTGATAATTATATTGAAGGCAGAAACAGTGATATATGCTGATGGATTGAATATGAGAAATGAAAAATTTTTTAAAAAATCAAGATTCTCATTTTTCTTCCATAGAACTCAGGTAATGTCAATGCCATTTTTGATGAAGTAAAACAAAATAAATTAGAATTTAATCTGAGATTGTTAGTAAGCCTTCCTCAAATTTATTTCCTTTCATTTCTATGTTTTTTTAGAAAATAAAATTAGTCTGGAATAGCCTGAAATCTTAAATCAGATTTCTTCTCTCTCTGTCTCTCTCTTATGACATGAGAGTATAACAAAAAGTATAACAAAGTTTAGCAGAAAGGAAAAAAAGAAGGGGCAAAAGATACTTAAGGCAGAGTGTGGAGCCTTTCAGATAAAGTCACTCTTCTGAGTGACTTTAAATCAGATTTCTAATATTCAAGTATTGCATGTTATAAAATCTGCTGAATATCAAAACATTGGTATTTCCTCTTCCTACCTTCCACTACAAAAGATATTTTGTTGTGGAAACTGTCACAAATTGAGTCTGCATGGTTTATATTCTGACCTCACAATTAGGGATCTTTGCTACTATATTGGATTGTCTCATCTCTGTGTTCATATTTATCACTATAGAGCTTTTTTCTGTATATTCTGTCCAGTTGGTCTGGGTCTAATTTCTTGAGACTGTACTATAGAAGTTCTTGTGATGGAACAATGTAAGGACAGGAGAACAGCTGTGTGAAAAAGTGTTCAGATTATCCAAATGGAGAACAGAATGGAGAAGTTAGGGTTAATATCAAGAAAGGGGATATTAGCTGGAAGAAATTCTGACAAAAAGTACTTGAGGGGAAATATGTCATGCACTTTAAGTATTCTCAGACTAGGCAGGAGGAGGATGCCTGAAACAGAATTTTGAATCTGACGAGTATTGAAGTAAAAATTGAGTAGTGGTCAGATTAGTAAAGTGTTACAAAATGAAAGTTACAAGAGGCATGACAGCATACCTGAGAGTTTATTTTGACATGTCTCTGGATTCACAGGAAAAAAAAAAAAGCTTCACAAAATTTTATAGAAGTGACTCTTCTGAATGGTTTTCTACTACTCAAAATATTAAATGGGGGAAATTTGGAGTTGAGCATAATTATGGAGAATATATTCAGTCACTTAAGATATATAGAAATATAATTGACAAGAGTGCTAGTATTTATCTGTATTTAAGTGTGACTCTGATTTTATTGTCTTCACTAAAAATTGGCTTGAAATCTAAATTGTCAATTTCAAAAAGACTGTAAAAATTCAATTATAACATAAAATGCATCTACCAATGTATTTCTATGCATACAATGCATACCAATTTCATACAGGACCATTTCAATGCATCTACAGATGAGGAAGCCAATTTTTCTCCCTTAAAAGGGTACACCATGATCCAATAAGTGTGAGTTATTAAAAAGCAACAGAGGAAATGGAAATATTTTTCTGACATAGTGAAGATAAAAATGCTAGGGTTAAATAAATTATTATACATTAACTAAAAGCTTATATAAGTGGTAAGAGATGTTCTAAAACATCAGCATTTTGTATGTTTAAAAGCATAGGCTTTTAAAGAGAATTGGGATAGAATTTTGGTCCCATCAATCAAAAGATGTATGATATTGAATGAGCAATTCAATCATTGTGTTCTATAATTTCTCCACCTATAAATAAAAGAAATCATTGTACTTTCCCCAGGAACTTCCTTAAGAATTAAATTAAGAAGCATCTGATCAACATGACTATTCATCAACTGACCATTCCTTCACATTTTCCAGTGTCCAGACTGAATTTCTCAATACATTTTTTTTCCAGTTTTTAAGATGTTGTGATGAACTCAACAGGCAAAATGGAATAAAAAAATGTCAATCTCCTATGAAAATGATGTTAGCCATATAGTATTTTAAATTCTCTGATTTGAAAAGCAAAACAGAAAATACTTGGCATATTTACAGTTGAGATAGGGAGTGAATTTCATCATAAAACACATTATGAGGCTCAGGTAATTTTACACTGATTATTATAACTTAGTGAGAAGAATGTGTGATTTATTATACCTGTCTCCCTAAGTAAGATAAAATGTTTGAATATAAAGTAATTTTAATCTTCAAGCCTCGGATGGAGTTTAGAGGAAAATAGCCAATTAGAGATAAGCCTTTTGTGATGTAATGAGCTGAAGGGAAAAGAATCAGTTAACAGAACTTTTCTTAACTCTGTTAGAGAAGCTCAGATGAATTTACAAAGTAGGCTGGGGCAAACATTATAAAAGGTCTTAACTGTTATCAATGGTGTATTGAATAGCAAGTCTCTATAGAAATCAAATGCTTTTCCTTTGAGGCTTCTTGGAGGAAAAAATAAAAATGAGCATTTGGGTATTTTGTAGCATAAGTACTTCTGCATCAGTAAAAGTCAAATTCATCCTGAAGGAGAGAATTGCTAGGCTATAAAACCTATTGGAATGAAATGATGGGTGAAGGGAAAATATAGGAAAATAGTCAATGCCACTAACTTCTCTTTTCACCCTAATATGCATGAAATTTCACTTCTTTATGTTTAAATCTCCGTTGTAAAGACTAATTTTAATTGAAATATGACTCTGGCCTGAAGATAGTTTTAAACATTGCAAGCTAGTCTGAAAAGCTAGTCATGGAGAGAAACTTTTCAAATAAGACAATCAAGTTCATTTTTGTATTACTTAACAAATATAATAGATTATAGAAAAGTACCTACCATTTGCAAAGTAATATGCTACATGATAAAGGTAACTTAATGAAAAAGTTAAGTTATAGTTCTAGTCCAAAAGTATTTTGAAAGTAATATAGAAAAATGTAAGAGTATAGAAATTATTACCAAAGGACAAGGTACCAGTGCCACAAACTACTATGGAACTTCCGTGAATATGGGACTTGTAGAAAGATAGGGTAAGTTTCTTAGTGGTATCTATTTATTTTTGCAAGGATTGGTTAACATATTCTGTGGAGAGAACAAAGTAATTAAATAGCTTATATAAACTACCAGATGCAGAACTGACTGAGAGTGACACTCTTAGATTAACACAAGGGGTATTATATATTTCCTCACACATGTAGTGTAGAGAAAGATAGAAGATGCACATGAAGACATTATAATTTAGGAAGTGAAATTTGAAGACAAACTATGCTCCTTTTGTAAACCTTCATAGTAAAAAAAAAGAGTTAAAATTATTGATGAGCTCCTCTGCCCCTATGGAAAGATTTCTTATAAATCAGTGTTGTTCTTCACAAAGAGAAGTGTTAAAACCTCCTTCCCCATCTGGGTTTCTGATGAATTGAGAGGAGGAATTGTTATCCTGTGCCAATATTATTATACTAAGAAAAGGAGAACGAAGATTCAAAGATGAATATTCTGGAGTTAAGAAGCAAAGGCCATTCAAGAATCATTAATCTCTAGTTTTCTTATGTTGCTGCTTGTCTTATTGGATACCCCAAGAGTACAAGGACCTGGCTATTTTCATCCAGGCAATTTCTCAGACTTGGGATTTAAAAGAGTAATGCTAAAGGAGGAAGAAATCTCTTCCCCATGACAAACAGTAGGCAAACTTATTAATGCTAGCCCTATTCTGTTAAGAGATGAAGAAAAAGAACAGAGCCACCAGTTGGAACTGTAGTGACATATAGATATGGCTAAAATGGTATCAAAGTGGGAAACAGGGAAGAAATACCCTAACCTCACTTTCCTCATTTCCACTGTCTTCTGTTTGCTAAACCCCAGGAGAAAACTAGCTGAATGAGAACATGTAGGTTAGCTTATTTGGTTCAATCATTAGCAGAACAAAATGGGCCAGATGAGGGCACATGGATGTATCACCAGTGCTCAGTGCAAGAATTGGCACATAACAGATACTGAGTAATGTCTATTGAATAAATAAATGAATACCAATATGTAGTATAAAATTAACCTTGTGGTTTTAGAATTCAGGACTGGGGAAGAAGAGTGAGGTAATTTATATTGTGATGTAGTGTCCCAGAGAACAGGGGAAGATAGTGGTGACTGGCAAAATTATTGGTCAGCTTCCAGACAGCACTAGGCTTTGAAATAATCCATTTATCCCTACATTTGAGGACCACGAGGAATATACTTGTTGAAATTAAAAAAAAAAGTTATAATATCAGATAAAGCATTCAGCTGATCTCCATTTAACATTGTGAAATGCCTTGTGGTTTTAGAGTGGTTTTAGCATGGATTTTAGAGTCAGTGACCTCTGCTTTAGATTTTATTAGCAGGATGACTCCGAAAAATGGGCAGAAATAGTAGCTATTTTGCAGATTAGTGAAATGAATAGGACTTCAATACCCCAAAGATAAAACACAGATAGAACAATTGCCCCAGATAAAGGCAAAGAGAACAATTTCATGGCAGCTGCTGTAGGCTGAGTACAAGGACAAATATGCTTCCCCATTTAATCCAATCGATTACTATGTATGTTCGCCTCCTGTGCCCAACTCAACAAGTGGAGGTTCAGAGAGGTGAGCCCATCTGGCAAAGATGGGGACTAAAATTGAACAATATTTAATATAACAGAAAATATTACTATTATGACATTATGAAGGATTAAAAGCCATTTTGAAACGTGGTAATTAGCAGGTTGGACAAAGTCTGTGAAAGACAATGCATAATCCCCCAAACCTGTGAACATGTTATACTATAGATATAATTAAGAGGCCAACTTTAAAGACAGTAACCTACTGTATCTGGGTCTGTCCAATCTGACTTACTGAGCTCTTGAAAATACAGACATGTCTCCAATTTGAGTGACAGACATGAAGCATTACATGTTATGGAGATTAAAAGGATGAGAGACTTAATGCATCTTTGTTGGCTTTTTGGTCTGTGGGTCCACATGTAAGGTCTGGAGAGAAGTCATTGGGAGCTAATGGAAAGCATGGGACTCAATTCTGGCAGTCAACAGGAGCTTCTTTTAGATTATGTTAATGATTTGAAATATAAAGGTGTAATCGTTTACGAATGTTTTTTGCACATATGGATTACCTGTTCACAACCCTGGAATTCCTTCTCCAATAAAAATTCTAAAGACATAAATTACCGAGTCATAAGCAAAATAATATTTTTATTTGGGCTTTTGTTATGACACATAACGGTTGTGTTATATGTCTGACCTATCCTAAACAGAGAAATGACTAAAGCCGTTTTGCTAAGACATTGTGTGACCCTGTTTGAAAAAGTTCCTGGGATTCTCTCCAGTCAATGTTTGTCATAAAAGAGCTACAACTATTTCAAATAATTGAGCAAATAAAAATGGTGGAATGAGGGATATAGAAGAGTATTTTGTTGAATATTATGCTAAATTGTTAACACATTTCATATTCAACCTTGAAAGTCACCATGGAAGTAAGTGTCATTATCATCAATTAACAGTTGAGTAATCTGTGGCTAGTATGAATCATTATCCTATGGCCAGGTTAATAGCTATGCTGCACCAGAAGTCCAAAGTATGTGCCTTTTATACTCTCTTGTATGCCAACAACAACATATCCATAATCTTACATCTGGAATTATACCTAATATAAGACATATCTGAAATCAAATAAATTTTATTTAACAATGAAAAGAGATTAATTATGGTTAAACTCTAGAGTTGGTTGAAACTTCTAGGTTGTTTTACAGTATAATATTCCAAATTTCAATAATACCATTTCAATGTAAGAACACCAAACAATACCAATTAAGGGAAAAATAACAATATAAAAGAAGAAGAATGAATTCAACAGGGCCATTTCCTTAATATAACATGCAAGGAAGAGACTTAGTAATTAACTGTTCTTGCAGATTCTCGCTTATGCAGATGTAAGTTATCTAATCACTACTTTATTAGCTTGCATAGATTGGATGCCTTCTAATGGCATCTGTACATTTTGTGCTTCACTGATGTTATAGGACTCATCACTATGGTCTAGATAAGAAAACTCTGTTGCTTTGTGTTTCAATGATAGGAGAAAATTACATACTAAATGTTTAACAGAAGAACTCTCTTTGAGTGTAATATCAAAAGTACAAGTGGTTAGTGAAGTGTGAGGTTGGATCTCTTATTCACTGTGTTCGTCTTCATGCCAGGAAAGGGAAAAAAGCCAAAATAACAAGCCTACATGGATTTTCCAGTGATATGAATCAATTAAAATTCAGGAGGAGAGAAAACAAAAGTCCAGAGCAATTTATTAATTTGTTTACAGCTGTTTGAATATGTAATATGAAAGAGTAGTTTGGGGAATAGCTGTAGATTGGGGGATATATTGATTTTGATGATATTGCTCACAGAAATAGACAAGTGCTTTTGATGTATAAACTGCTACAGTGTAACTTGTTTAGTCTATTGATTCATGGGCTTTGATGGAGTTGTGTATGCCTGCTGTTCTGGGACTCATTGAAAAATGAGATGCCATTTCAATGTGTACAATAAAGAGTATATTAAAATGTGAAAAGCAATGGGTTTGTTCTTTTATTTTGCTGTAGTTTTTGTTTATGTGGCCAAAGTTATTGCAGTGACAACCTCTATATCTGCTTTGTAAAAGGAGACCATGCATCAAAATTAATAATTTAAATCTGCTCAATTAAAATTAAAGAAAATATTTGTAGATATTATAAAGAAATAGAAATTTTTAAAGATAATGATGAAATCCTGAGAGAAAATAATAGCATAATTATGAGAAAGGCTAAACATTGAGATGTTATTGAGGACAAATTCAACATTAATATCTTTATATTTCATTTTTGACAATAAAAATAAATAAGATAACACAGTGATTCAAAATTATTTTTAATTTTAGCTTGCTAAGACTAGAAGTTACTTTTTATTTCGCATCTCATGAGCAATAGAACACTAAAAGTTGACATGAATATCTTTAAAAATAATTTTAAATAATAATTTTGTTATGCTTGTATTATAAAGTATGAATCTTTAAATATATATATATGTATATATTTTACTTAATGCTTTATAATGAAACCACAGAAATGGATGTTCCTTCATATAATAGAAAGTAGTCTTCCAGAAAAGTTAACTGAAGATAAATTATAATAATTATCTAGTTCAAATAAGTTTTGACAAATTCAAATATTCTGGATTTTATTGAAATAATCTTTAACTTAAAGCATCCTTTCTTTCATTGTCCTGTAGTGAAAAGTACTATATGTAATGAGCCATTCTCAATTATTTTAATAGAATGTAGCTAGAGATAGTTCAATTTATACTATATATGTGCTCAACTACTAATAATGATGGTCAAAGAAATGACCATTGTCCATTCTTAAATATATATGTCTCTGTATATAATACATATAAATACATACCTCTAAGTCTATATATGTATTTCAAAGATACAGTAGTTCCACTGCTTAATGTTTTACTTATATGTAAAGTTTTGATTTATTTTATTTTGACTCATATAGGAAATTATTAAGATGAAAATACTGTTGCTAAGAAGCAGATCCTCCCTGGAGGATAACAGTGTGTTACCTGTTCTGGGCCTTCTCAGTGAAATTCAGGTTTAAATAAAAGATATGCTTGAGAGCTAGTATTGGTGTATGCCCTCAGAGCGATTTAGCAATGGACTCCCCAGAGGCATCCTATCCTGTTAAAGATCAAGCTGTGTCTTTCTTCTCTCTAGAGATATTTGCTTACATACCATAGTGATAAACCCAAGACTCCTGCCCTCTCTGGCCCAGAGAAAATTTATTCATGTATAAGAGTATTGAGCCATCCATCTCTTTGGAGGAAGAGATAGAAAATATGTGCACAACTATATAAAGTTCAGTATATCCTAATTTTGTAGTTTCTTTCTTATGGGACACTTCTCTGTGTGCACAGGTAACTTCAACTAACAGTATGCATAGAAAGATATTGTTCTGGCTGTTAGTGCTATAAAAGTTTTTTTTTCTTTTTTGTCCTAAGATCTTTTTTTTTCCTTCTGCAATTATAGGTGCATGCTTGAGGGCTCGCGTGCACACACGCAAACACACACCAGATATATGCAAGTAAATATAAGTATGTGTGTCTATTTACTGAATGTATATGCATATGCACACACATCTATATGTAATAAGTAAAAGGGCACTTGCAAGTAGAATAAAATCCTCACAGTTTTTGACATAACAGTAATCCTTAAATTTACATATTAGAGTTAGCAAAAACAAGACAGATAAATGAAGCACATAGGTTATAACAATATTTCATGTGTAGTCAATAAATAATGACCCTCTTCTCCCATATCTACAACCTGTAAATACACTGCACAGCAAAATGTGCTTTGCATTTATGATCACATTAGATAATTTTGATCTGGGGACATATTCCTGGTTTATCTCATGAACCCACAAAATTAAGCAGAAAACCTTTCACAGCTGAAGTCAGAGAGAGATTAGAAACAGAAGACCATGTAGGAGAAATACAGTGTAAGACAGACTTACTGCTGTGTTGTTAGCCTCGAAGATGGGAAAGGAGCCATGAGCCAAGCAAGGAGGGCAGCATCTAGTCACTCAGATCTGCCCTTAGCTGACAATCAGCAAGGAATGAAGACCTCAGTCCTACACCAGCAAGGAACTAAATTCTGTTAACAACTGAAGGACCATAGAAAAATAGCCCCCATCCTCAAAGTCTTCATAAAGGAACACGGTCCTCTCAGCACCCCAAGTTGAGTTCAGCAAAACCCATGTCAGCCCCTGACCTATGGGATGATGAGATATAAACCTATATTGTGTTAAGCCACTAAGTTCTGAATATTTTTAATGACAACATTAGGAAATGAATATACCATGTTATTTTTGATACTCTTTCGGCTTAATTTAATCCACAACCTCCATTTCCTCTTTCTTTCAATAACAGTCTTCTTATTTTCATTCAGAAAATAACATCTTCATTCTATCTTGTGTGGTTTGAGTAAATTGATAACATCTTTAGCCTTGATTGACCAATCATATTTTTCACCTATCAAATATTTTTATTTGAGGGATAAAACTTTTACATAATAAGAGTGAAGAAAATATCAGAGAATTGTTAAGTTACCATTATCTCTCCTCAATGGGCTTTGGTAGATTGAGATTGAGAATTCCTTGATCATAGCCATCTGTGGCTCTGTTTGCAGAGTCTGAAGCAGTAGGAGACCACAAAGGGCTTGAGAAGACATAAATCCTTCTGAGTTATTAATCATTATTAATTCTCTTCTTTTAAGTGTGCAATTTTTTTTTGCTGTTGTTCACATGCATGTATGTTTGCTTTTTCTCTTGCAATAAAACCAATTAAACATGAATACTAGAATGTATTCTACCTGAGGTTTACGTGTGTAAGTCAAAACTTGGTATGAATATCAAATTAAAAAACACAATAACAAAATATGTTGATAGTATTGACTGAATTGGGGATTATTAAAAATATAAAAAAGTTGTTAAAACTAAAGAAATTAATAACTGTATTTTGTGAATAGAATCTTTGGATTCAGAAACTCAACATTCATGGTTATCCATGAAACTCAAGTTTGAAAATATCCTTCTAATGATAATCAATTATAATAAAATATGTTTGCAAATTGCATTTACTTCAGAAATTTGATTTTTTTTCCTCTTTTTTTTATGTTTAATAACACATTAGGATGCATCCGTCTATGTATAGGGATATATAAATCTAAACAGAAAAATCATGTGTCTGATAATGGTTAATTGGCATGGTAGACATTTCTTCCTTCACACTATCACTTTTCTTTTGAAAACTGGTATTTCAACTTTCTTCTAGAGGAAATACCACTGAAACTCTGCATAAATTTTTGGGGGGAAGATTTACCACCACCTTTGGTAACAGAAATGGCTTCTGATGGCCCTTAAGTGGAATTGTATATCAATGCTTTTAGCCTCAGGGGATGTGCATATTACCCAAGTACAGTCATTAAGGCATAGTAGAAATTGTTTTATTAAAGGAGAAAATAAATGCTCTATTTTTTTCGCATATTTTTTTTTCTAAAAAGACAAAGCTCTCTCTCTCTCTCACCACTGTTACCTACCACAAGAGGAGTACTACCAGCTATAAATGTTGGTTGGGGATCAGAAAGGCACTCAGAACCCAAGATGAAGCATGAAAAGTAAAAATGTAGAATAAGAATTGGAACCTTACTGACATTACTTGAGTCCTTTGGTTTAGTCTTGACAGAAGTCAAAACTATCCTTGGATTGTTTTTATATATAGATCAATAAAAACATTTTTGTTGAGGCTAGTTTGAGTTGGTTTTTTAAAAAATTTATTAGACATTTAATTCTTGAGATATTATTGATGTTATATGATATTCTATAGAACTTTCATCACTATTTGTTTTTCATAAATTGTTTTTTATATTTACTGATAACTCTAAGGTATATAGGTTGAAATACAATTCATAAATGGAAAATTTTCACACATGTTGATCTAATTTATAGATTGCATAGCATCATCTTTAACACCTGGGGCCTTTTTAGAAACAAGTTTGAAACCACTGATTTCAGAGGACAAAAGAATTACTATCACATAACTAAGTTGTCAGTAGTTTCTGTTTGGTACCTAACAATATGAAATACATTTAAATTGTGTGGCACAATATTGATGAGCCTTAGGGGAAATGCAGACTTATTGTTTATAGTAGCATGATTCAAAAAGTAAGAGATGGACATTGATTTTTCCAAAATGGGTTATTGATGAAATAGAGAAACGGTTACCTTGATACTTGGACAAATTTCTCAATCATAGTAGGGTAAAACATGGTACATTTTTGTTGTTGTTATTTGTGTATAAAATTTTCCACCTTCTTTATTCAAATAACACAAAACTATAATTCAGCATACAGGATTAAATATGTGTCCTGTGTGTATATACATATATAGACATATATATATATATATATATATATATATATATATATATATATATATATATTTGTTTGTTTGTTTGTTTTTATTTTTTAAGCAAAAATACTACATAAACTTTGGGAGACATGAATCTTTTTTTCTTTCTACCCATGTTTTTAAACAGTACTTTTAGTCATTGGGTATCTGACATTTGCAGTAAAATGATCTTTAATTCTATGCACAAAACAGAAGCTACTAAATATGCATATATTTAACAGGGTAAAACAGAGATAAGTATACTACATTCAACATTTAGACCAATGCATTTTTTAAAATTCTGAATTTTTCTTCTTAATCACTAACACTACCAAATTTGACCATTTGTGTCTTGATAAAATGTTATCAAATATCCCAATATTTTATTCATAGCATTTAGGATATTATAATATTTAAATTAATCTGAATTTTAAAATTAATTGGCATAAAACAAAAAAGCTCCACTGAATATTGATTTATTTACACTTATTCTATTGAGAGGATATTATTTCTAATTGATGAGAATATTATCTTAAAATGCAAAAAGCATATTTAATAGTAAGCTATTGTAGCTTCAATTTTAACCAATTTTATTAATTTATTTTTATGTGTAATCTCTTTTCCATATTGCTTAAATTATTGATTATCAAACCTAGCTTATGTAAGAATCATTTGGAAAATGTAAAAGTTAATTAGTTAATTAATTTTTAATTGATTAAAAAAATGACAGCAGAGTGCATTCTAATTCTTATTACACTTATACAGCACAATTTTTTATATCTCTGGTTGTATATAAAGTTTGTTGGCATCAATTCGTGTCTTCATACATGTACTTTGATTAATGATGCCTATCACATTCCAACATTCTTGCTAATCCCCTGCCCCCTCCCTTTCCCTCCCACCCCTCTTCCCTATCTAGAATTCATCAATACCTCTCATGCTTCCCCTCCCTACCCCATTATGAGTCAGCCTCCTCATAGCAGAGAAATCTTTCTGCATTTGGTTTTTTGGGATTGGCTAACTTCACTTAGCATTATTTTCTCCAATGCTAACCATTTACCTGTAAATGCCATGATTTTATTCTCTTTTATTGCTGACTAAAATTCCATTGTGTATGTATGACACTTTTTTTCTATCTATTCATCTACTGAAGGGCATCCAGTTTGGCTCCAAGTTTAGCTATTGTGAATTGTGCTGCTATAAACATTGATGTGGCTGTGTCCCGGTAGTATGGTGTTTTTAAGTCCTCTGGGTCTAGTTCGAGGAGAGGATAACTGGGTCAAATAGCGGTTCCATTCCCAGATTTCCAAAGAATCTCCATACTGCTTTCCATATTGGCTGCACCAATTTGCAGTCCCACCAGCAATGTATGAGTGTAACTTTTTCCTCACTTTCTCACCAACACTTGTTAATGTTTGTCTTCATAATAGCTGCCATTCTGACTGGAGTGAGATGATATCTTAGAGTAGTTTTGATTTGCATTTCTCTGATTGCTAGAGATGATGAGCATTTTTTTCATGTACTTGTTGATTGATTGTATATCCTCTTCCGACAAGTTTCTGTTCAAGTCATTGGCCCATTTGTTGATTGGGTTGTTTTTTTGGTGCTTGGCTTTTTGAGTTCTTTATATACTCTAGAGATTAGTGCTCTATCTGATGTGTGAGGGGTAAAAATTTGCTCCTAGGATGTAGGCTCTCTGTTCACCTCACAAATTGTTTCTTTTGATGAGAAGAAACTTTTTAGTTTGATTTCATCCCATTTATTGATTCTTGGTTTTAATTCTTGTGCTATAGGAGTCTTATTAAGGAAGTTGGGGTCTAATCCCACATGATGAAGATTAGGCTCTACTTTTTCTTATATTAGACGTAGATTCTTTAATATACTTTAAAAATTTAAAAATACAATAACTATATCTATGCTTAATCCTCCAATATTCTGGTTTAATTGAGTTGTTATGGTCATTTGCTTTTGGATGTGTTACAAATGATTTAATATTTAGCCAGTATAATAAACCATTGATTCAAATAATCATCTCCAATTAAAGTGTCATCTATAGTCTCTTCTAGTTTTAGTGAATTCTTAGCCCTATTTTTAGATATTTAATAAAATGTAATGAACCTAAATCAATTTAGATATGTACAGAAATGTGTTTATATGTGTATGTGCATAAACATACATCTTTTTAACAATGTACATACAACATTCCTGCATTCATTGGATTAACACATTTTTAAACCTCTGAACATGCCTTCTGTTTTTATCAAACATGTTTTCATATTAAGTTAGATTGAATTACATAATTTGGGTTTTGTACTCCATATATCCACCTATTTTTCCACATCATTTCATGAGTTAAATAGTATTTATAGAAGATCTTAGACACAGAAAAATGACTTTACTTGTCAAAGAATTTTTGCACATGAATATTACTTGTACTCGGCTCTTTTACTTGGTTTCATGTCATGGCACTTTCCTACAAATTTTTGTTTGTTTTTTTGTATTGTATTTCACAAATACTGATCTCTCCAATGTTTGATTTTCATCTTTTAAATTTGAATTAAAAATTATTCATAAAATTATGTACAACACAATGAAATTGTAAGTAGAGACTACATCATCCTCAATTTTACCACTTTTAAGTAAGCATTTGGTTATTCAAACATATTTCCCTGAGAGTTTTGTTTTTTATCCCTTCGTAAAAATTTTCTTATACAGGACCTCATTCCTAAAGATCAATAGACATTTATGATTAATAATGATTGAGAAGTATTAGGGCTTCATAAGTCTCATTATTTATTTGTACTTAAACTTAATGGAGAGTATTGTTCCAATTTTGGAGCCAAAGCTAAAGATTTCTAGAGATGTATAAAAATTAGACCAGGAGGTCTTACTCTAGAGTGTCTGTTCTATTGTAACACTTTCATTGAGATATAATTCACATAGCATATAGTTGTCCCATTTAAATTATACAACTCAATGTGTATTAGTTTATTCACAGGGTTGTATTATACTCACCACAAAATCTAAGTCTAGATAATCCCTAAAGAAAGCCACATATTCATTAGCAGTCATTCCATACCCATCCATTAGGCCTAGTCCCGAGGTACTCATTAATCTGCTTTCTGTCTCTGGATATGTGTCTATTTTGAACATTCCAAAAAAAAAAAAAATATATATATATATATATATATATATATATATATACAATCATAATATGAAAAATTATATGACTACTTTTACTTAGCATAATACTTTAAAATATCATCCATGTAATAGCATGTATCAATACTCTTACTTTTAATTACTGAATAATATTTCATTATATGGATATATTATATTATAGTTGCCTAATTATCAGTTGATGGACATTTAGATTCTCTCCACTTTGTTATTATATGAGCAATGCTGATATAAATCATCTGTAAGTTTTTTTGTGAACATGTTTTAACTACCTGTATATATATACATACATGTACTGGCTTGAATAGTGACACCCAAAATGATTTGTTCATGACCTAAACTCTGGAATATATTAATAGAATTTTATTTGGAAAATGTTGTTTGCCAATGTAACTGGGTCAAGGATCTTGAGATAAAATCCCTATGATATGCAAGTGGGCTCTGCATCCCATGATAGCTATTCTTATAGTTGACTTTAATGTGACCAATTTGTACTCCCAGGAAACTGTGGAAAAGATTTTATTTGGAGAAAGGGTATTTGCAAGTGTAATCAGTTACAAATCTTGAGATAAGATGTCTACATAAAAGAAAGCTGAAGGGAGATTTGAGATGCAAAGGAGGCCAAATGAAGACACTGAGGCAGAGATTTGGGATGAGCAACCTGGGCCAAGTAAGACTGCATAAAGCAAAGAAACATTGTGCCCTAGAATTTCAGGGGAAAGGTAGCATTCCCACAACTTTGATTTCAGACTTCTGGATTCCAGAACCATGAACTAATATATTTTTTCTGTAAGCCACCTAGGTTTTTTTTTCCACTTTTTTTACATCAAGTATTGTGATTACTACTAAATATATAGTGCCAATGCTGGAGTAGATGTGAAGAAATTGAAACATTCATGGTAAGATACTACCACAACCTAGAAGAGGGATTGACTTGTCATACTGTAGTTCTGTATTTACTATTTGTGGAATTGTCAAACTGTATTTCAAAGTAGTTTTACACTTTTAAATTCCTATCATGAATCTTCCAATTTCTCCATATCTACTCCAGTATTGGCACTGTATATTTGGTAGTAATCACTCTACTTGGGGTGAAGTGGTAGATCATGGTAGTTTTGACTCACATTATGCTAAGGACTAATAAATGATATCGAGTATCTTTTCATGTGCTTAATGGTCATTTGACTAACTTAAGAAAAATCTGTTTAAATTCTTTGATGCCTGAAATTTTTTTGTCTCAATACAGCATTTAAAATTATTATTTTTTAATTCTAGATACAATCCCCTTATCAAATACACAATTTGTAGTGTTGGGTTATTTGGTTTTGTTTTGTTTTTTTTGTTTTTGCTTTTCCTGTTCTATAAGTGGTCTGTTTTTATGACATTGTTTGCAGCACAAAATATTTCAAATTCCATGCACCCCAATTAATCTTTTATTTTTCTTGTTTTGTAGGACTCCATTCTTTTTCACTTTATATCCACTTGTTGCCGCACAATTTGTTGGAGAGACACATTACCCTACTGGATTATCTTGGTTGCCTTGAAAATCAATGAATCATAAATGTAAAAGTTTTTCAAGACTCTTAATTATATCCCATTGATCTACAGATCTAACTTTATGTTATTACCATGGTGTTTTGATTAACCTGTCTGAGAGTAAGTTTTGAAATTGAAATATGAGAGCTCTACAAGTTGCTTTTTGCCTGGTATTTTTGGTCTCCGAAGTATCCCTTGAATTTCCATAAGAATTTAAGAACCATATTGTATATTTGTACAGAAATAAATCCAAGTTTCTGATGAATATTCACTCAATTTTTATGTCCACTTGAGAGCCCTGCCATTTTAATAATAATAAGTTTTGTATCCACAAACATAGCATATTTTTCCAATTAGTTAGATCTTTTTTTCTTATTTTAATTTTTAACAATGTTTTTGTTAGTATTAGCATACAAGTCTTAAAATTGTTAAACTTGTACTTAAGTATGTTTTCCTGATAAAATAAATAATTTATTTTCTGTATTTCACTGCATAATTGTCACCACCTCATTAATGTATATTCACAAGTATTCCATGCATCCTAATCCTGCACCAATGACAATTTAGTAATAAATGATTTATTTAGTAATACTGGCACAATTGAAAAGAATCTTCACTATTCACACATGCTTTTTGGAAAAAAAATATTGGCATAAATTCTGCAATCATTATCCAGTGAAATATTGTAATTTCATTGGAGAATGGTAAACACTATTATATTAAAACACTGATGATTATTGTATAAAGAATTTGTATCTTTTTTAAAAAGATTTTTATACATAAGATCATGTCATTTATAAGTAGAACCAGTTTTATTTCTTCCTTTCCAATTTGTTTATTTTATTTATTTTTTTTTTCTTATCTAACTGCACTGGCTAGAATTCTTAGCTCAATGGTAAATTAAATTGATGAGAGAAAACATGTTTGTCTTATTCCTGAAATCAAGGAAAGTATTCAGTTTTTTAACAAAAAGCATGATATTTGCTTTTGTTTATTTCCTTTATTTGGTTGTCAATATTCCATATACTTAAAATTTTTCAGCATTTTAAAGAATTTTTTTCAACTGCTTTGTCAATATCTAATGATGTATAATTTAAATATATATTTAACAAATCTAAGCTTATTTTGAAGCACCATTAAACTTTATGTGTATTGTAGATACCTCACATCTGAATACTATTTTCCTGAATCCTCTTTACTATACCTTGTGACATTGTTGTCATTCATTTCATTTATGAGCATGTTGCATTTGTTTAATATTATGTTTTCATTTATTTTAAACCTTAATATTCTGTATTAAGTATGATTAAGACAAATATAAGATTTTATTTTCCTTTCAATGTTTTCCTTCCCTAACACTATTCTTTATATAGACTGCAATTTCAGATGTGTCTTTTTTTTTTTTTGTAAGCCAGAAGTTTTAATATTTCTTTGGGGAAAAGTCAACTCTCAATGAATTTCCTCAGTTTTTGTTCAAAGCAGGAAATATTAATTTTTCTTTTATTATTTGTTGGTTGTTTTCCTGGATTTAGAATTCCAAGTGTGTGTGGATGATTTTTTTTAGTCAACACTTTATTTTACTCTCTTTCTTTTCTTGCATAATTTATGATGAGATATTGGCCATAATTTGGAATCCTTGTTTTACTCAGGTTCTCTCTGACTCCTTTAAAGAATTTCTCTTAGTGTTTGGTTTTCTATGTATTAGAATATGATATGCCTCAGTATGATGTTTGTTTGTGTTCATTTGTTTATAGTTTTGTGTTTATAGTGATTTGTGTTCTCTAAATTTAAATTTGTGATATACCATCATTTATAATTTTGGAAAGATTGTGCTATTGTTACTTCAGTGATTTCTTCTATTCCATTTTCTAACTTTCCTTATCTAAATTATGTGTACATTAATAATTTCAAATTCGTGTTGCAGATTTTAGATGTTCTGTTATATTTGCGTCCATCCCTTGTTCTCTTTGCATTTCAGTTTAGGAAGTTTCTATTGATGTGTGTAAAACTCACTGATGCTTTCTGTATCCTATCCATTGATAAGCTCATCAGGGTCATTCCCCGTGTCTAATATAGTGTTTTTCTTTCTAATACTTAGTTCATTCTTAGTTCCCTTCTATTAGCATTGCTAAACAGTGTTTTTATGTTGTCTTCTTTTTTCATTAGATCGCGTAACATATTAACCACAGTTATTTTAAATCCCTGCCTCAGATTCCGAAATCTGCATCATATCTGAATTTTATTGATTTTTTTCACCCTTCAGACTACATTTCTCCTCATCATATTTAGCAAGTAATTTTGTTAATGTTGGTGAAAGTTAGACCTAACATACTCGATGAAAGAAACTAAGTAGGCTTTTAATGTGAGGTTGTAAGTTTTTATGTTAATCTATGTTTAATAATTGCTCTACCTTGAGGATGTAGAAGCTAAAAATGCTCCAGTGTCCTTGTTTTGGTCCTCCATATTGTCTTTAACCATCTCTTCAGATAGAGACTTCACGATTCAGCTCCTTTTGCTATAATTCACTTTCAGTATCATGGATCCCCAGTGGTTCGGTGATAGACTGTGCTGGAAAAGGATCATTGTATGGTTTTATGATTACATTTCAGTTTTTTTTCATGAGCCCTTATGTCTTGGCTGTGTTCTTCCAATGGTAGAGGCTTTCCCCCCTCTGCATCATTCTTGACTTTATCATTCCCAACTTACTTCTTTGAAGTCCTGACCTCTCCTCTCTGTGGACTAGAGTGATATCATTCTGCAGAAGAAAAAAAAATACTAGAGAAGTTTGAGTGCAAAGAATACTTTTCTCCCAAACTGTGTTGTAGAAAATTCTTTCCTCTGGAAATTAGCAATTTAGTAAGGGGAACATTCTAAATGCATTGCATAATGATCACTTTTGTTGTTCCCTGGTAGATCTACAAAGGAACTTTCTTGAATCTTCGCTGTGAGAATTTGGTGGGAAAAGTAGAAGTAATGCCAGTGAAAATGTACAACTCTTCCTTGTGACTCTGACCTCCCAGCTTATCACTCTTGTGTAAATAAACAGCCTCCAGCCATTCATAACGGAACTGTTCTTAAAATTGTAAATGCATAACCTGGTCAGAGTTTAGATTTGAATTAGAGAATAAAGTAGAAGTGTTCTTCTATTGGTTTTAAAATTAGTATTTAAACTAATGATTTAAGGTTTCATGTTATTTCAATGTAAACATTTTTAAAACAATGTTTGTGAATATTCTTTTAACTGCAATCATATTTAAATTTATTTCTTTATCTGTTTTCTCCTTTTAGGATATTAAAATTCTGTTACTGTAATACAACTTTGATGTCCTGAAGACAAGAAAAACTCAGTGTCATCAAAATTTATTTTACAAACTCTATCAAAATTACTCCTACTTATATATTCTGAATCTCAATTTTGAAAACAAATAAAAATCTAGTCAGCTAACAACCCGGAAATTAGACCTGTCTCCTTTCAATTGTTTTTCTCTCAATTCCATTCTTTCACCCTTCAAATTATATTCTTTAAGAAAATGCCCAACATTCATTTACAAAATATAAATCATATTATGCCATGTATTTTAAACTTCAAAATCTCCTCATTAATCAATAGTTTATCACTGTCTTGAAAAGTCACATGATATAGCCATTTGGCATTTAGGAAAATTAACATAGGCTGAATGAGATAAATTTGATGTTTGTATAATTAATTAACATTCACCGAATCTTTAAAGCTTTTCAATGTTTAGAGTTCCACTCTGGCAAAATATTCATAAATGAATCCTGTGTAAGTTTTGAATGGGTGATGTAATATGATCCTCCTACAATGATTGCAATTTAATGTCCTATGGAGTGACACCTGAGCCCAAAGCAAGAATGTGTAGGCTGGTCCTTACCGAGGACCTACATGTATGAGTGTGGTTTGAGAGCTCTCAGAGTGGACACTTAATTAAACATTGATGAGACACTCTCAATGAAGGTTTGTCTCTTGTGAAGGGTGGTGTTGGTGTAACGGGAAAAGTACAAAAGCAAGAATTTGAAGCAATCTGAATGGGCTAAATATGGGTGAGGAATCTGGACTACTATCATTTTTTTTTTTTTTTTGTATCTTGGAATATGATGATCCATGGAGTTCTGTTTAAGTTCTGTATTCTTTGGAAAACTAACTTGTAAATGTATCTTTTCTATCCTTGAAATGATCTTGTTTACAATTCCTTATATGTCTGATAAGAATATTCTCTTCATTTATTCTTTAATTATGAAGCATTGATATTTTAATAAATTGATTATTTTGACATTAGTTTTCAGTGATAAATTCCCCTTTTATTAAGAATTTTAAGTCAACCATCTTAACCTAATAAAATATATGCCCTGTTTGAATTTATGTTAGAAAGTCAATATGAAATTTTAAAATGTTAGGTTAGTAAAGAATATAGTGCATTAAACTTAAACTCACTTCCAAAAATACTTTGATATAAATAGGCATTTTTATATGTTTATGAACAATTAAAATTAAATTGATTTGATCAAAAAAGTTTTTTGAATTTAGAAAGAAGTTAGTAATCATTGGTTGTTCTTTATTTACATGGTAATATAAACTGTAAGATTTTGATCATTGAGTTTTTGTACTTACAATTATGTGAATTCTATTATAAATTCATTTTTGAACTCTGATTAAAAGGAAAAAACAATTGATACTTTGTAAATATGTGCAAATTAGATGTAAAAATTAATAGTTATTTAACCTTTTATTCCAATCCAAAAATGTAGTAATTATTTTCTTAAATATTAGGAAGAAAATCAAAATGAAATTAATTTCAATACCCTTCTTGTAAAATAGTAATTAATTATAAGCCACAATTATTAAAGAAATTTTAAATATCTCAGTAATTTTGTAAATACTATAGATTCACTGTTTTAATACTATTTAATATAAACATTTCTTTGTAGAAAAGCTCTGTTTTTATCATGAGAAATACACAGTGTGAAAAATAAAATTTCTTAAAGTATATTCCTTAAGATACGTATGTCTTATTTAAAATAGTGAAAATTACATATACATATACAAACATGCATAATATTTTACTTCCTAGTTCACTTATTAATGAAAATTATCTGGAAAGAAAAGAAAGCAAAGTTAAATATTTATTGGCAATATTTGGAAATCTTGCAGTGTAACCAGATAAAAGCATAAATATATTATCAGTAAGAAAATGATGAGTAAATAAACCAGGGCAAAGCTTGGAAATTTTAGAGATTTTGTAATTTCTATAGACTGACTGATATCATTGTTAAGTATTAGGAGAAGAAAATTTTAGCAAGGGAATCCTCACTTGCAGGCAATACAAAGCACCTTAGCAGATAAAATGTTACTTAGTTTTTTTTCCATCTTAGAATCATATCCTATATCATTTGTATTGCTTTTTCTTTTGTTTTGCTTTATATTCTTTTCTTGCTACATGACATTGGAAAATACTGAACTCTGCGTTAATATTTATTTTTAACTGCCAATACATAAAAATATAATAGTAATTATAAAATATTATTCTATCCTCATGGTTCTTTAAATCCATTTATAATGTTCATACGTTCTCAAAATGTTAAATATGCCTTTTCTCACAGTAACAGCAATGATAATAATAAATTATTTCACAAAATTTGAATAAAATTAGTGGTTAAATAATCTGTTTATTGTTATAGAAGGATGAAGAGGCAATTCTGTTTGAAGATCACAGGTATTCCATGTTCAGTGCCCTAGGTTTCTAACCATTAAGCTACATGACTGTATAAGTAGAATTGTGATCTCCTTTGCATACACATTCACATCCATACACAACAAGTCTACACACTTATATACTCTGGTTCACCAAGATGTTGACTTGAGCTATGTATGATATGCTGATATTACAAAAGGTGTCAAATATTGTGAATACAGAAAAGATCAAGAGGTAAAAGAGAAAATACATTAATTTGCAGTATTTCTCTTATGAGATTAAAGGAAAATCTAAAGTATGAAAAGGTGTTAATAGGAAAAATTATATAATTGTCAGTGCAATTAGAGACAAAAGACTGAATAAAGGGAGGAGAACATGGGGGAAAGAAAAACAATTGAACTTCTGTGGTTTTTAATTGCAATGAACACTATAAATGAGAAATAATTGAGCTCCTGCAGTATGAGTAACAGGTTCACATTCCAATTTCATCAAAATAATGTTTACTGTGTATTCTAAATTTAGACAAAGTCCCGTTATGTAACATGTAAAATTTTATAATTTTTCTATATAAAACTACCCACCAATAACATATCCTGTTTTTTATTAATTTTTTTTTTGTTTCTGACATCTTAATCGACTCTGTAAAAAGAAAAACACAAAGTAGTTATTTTAGTCACTTTTTTTTTGCAGCTGTTACTAAAGGTCTGAACTAGAACAATTGTAGAGGAGGAAAGGTTTATTTAGGGCTCACAGTTTCAGAAGTCTTACTCCATAAAAAGCTGGTTCTGTTCCTTGGGGCTGGAGGTGAGGCAGAGCATCAAGGCAGAAGAGTGTGGCACAGGGAACCAGCTCATGATAATAAGAAAGTAGACAGAGAGACTCCACTCTCCAGATGCAAAATATATAACCCACAGCCATGCCCTCAATTAACCACTTCCTCCAGCCACACCCCACCTGCCCCAGTTACAGCACAGTTAATTCCATCAGGGATTGATGTACTGCTTAGGTTAACACTCTCAGCCCAGTCAGTTTTCCTCTGAACCTTCTTTCATTGTCTCACACAAGACCTTTTGGGAGGATACCTCATATCCAAGCCATAACAATCACATTTAGTGCACTTCTATCAATTATTTGAGTTATTCAAGAAATCATACGGCACAATATCTACCCTATGTATTGATTAGCACTTCTCAATTTTTCATCTTTGTTTGTTTTTCTGATTATTAATAGATAATTTATAGGTAGGGTTATTGTTTTTTTTTCAGATATTGTCCTTCTCCATTTCAGTTAAGGGAATTTGAATTTGGAAAATAAACAAGAAGTAAACAAAAAAATTTTGATATGTTGGATTAAAGTAGACACAGATACCTGAAATTCTACCTGAAATAATCAACCAATGGCATAGTTTCCTTCTAATTACTTACTTTTAAGTTTAAAATCTGCTTATTTTATGCATGTATTTACCATGGCACAAAGAACTTGCATATTTCCACAGCATCTATTTTTATGTCCTACCTTGGTTGTTCTGTGGACATTATGCAAATCTGAAGTCAAAGGCACAAGAGCTTACCTAAGTGTGGGATCAGATGTGAGTACCTTGGTTACTCCTGTCTGAGACCACAATCAACTTGCCTCTAATTATCTCATGAATGATGAAAGTATATTTCCATAATTGCCTTCTTCCCAAGAGTGCTAGCTGATTCACTGACTCATTAAATATGACCGTTTGTTGTACCTGTTTCAGAAAGGCAATCTGGCAACAGACCACTGATACCAAAGGGCAAGAAACTAGTCCTAACCATTGTGTAAAATGACAAAGATGTTTGCAGAACTCAAACAAAACTAGTTTTGTTTAAATAAGGAGGACTTGAGAAAAATCCATGCAGGTTAATTTGAATTGAAGTGAATCTGAGCCAACATGTCAGGGTATAATTTGATTATCATTTATAATTTATCACAAAATTGTTATTCATAAAATTCCAATTAATATCTAGAAATCTTGCAGATATATCACCAAGTAACTGATTGTTTTCACACATGAAGTAAGCAATTAGTTTTTTTTCATCATGAAAATATCATCAACCTAAATACTGTTATTGAATAACAATAGCTGACATTAACTGAGTACTTATTATCTTCTGGAGCTAGCAAAAATTCTTGGCTATATTATTGCACCATTCATCACAGCGAATCAAAATGGTAACAGCAAACCAAATGATAATATTTTTATTGAAAAAGGAACTAAGCCTGGAGAAGTGAAGTAACCCCTGAAAAGATAAAATTGGCTGGTAAGCTCAGGCAACCTGTCTGCAGTCATGACTTTGTTGTTTCTCTCCATGTTTTATCTCCCATGTAACTACTTTAATGACTTTATCGATGATGTCCTACTTTTGAGCTCTTCTGTTGAGGATTTGGAAATAGATCAACACAAAATCTAGCTGGGAAAAGAAAGTTAATATTTGATATATTTAAGTGATAATTATTAGATAATGGCATAGTGATTATAACTTTATATATAAGGGAGAATCAATCAGGCTTCTTGAAGGAAGTATTGACACCCCTCCTAAATGAAAATAAAATAAATCACTTGCATAATCAACGATGAATGGCAGTTCAAGGACAATGGATTTCACCATATAGAAAACATAAAAAAGTAAAGCAAAATAAGGCATAAAAAATGATAAGTATAGAATAGGTTAGACTTGTCAATCATTTCACTCGAACTGGCTATCTTTGTTATCTCCACTGGAAAGTTCTCCTTAGATTCCTGTGTCTTATTCATAAAATCTTCTAGAATTCTCATTTACATGAACTTTGGAAATGTGCCTGTGAGTGTTAAGCCACAATTAACATGGTGAACGCCTAACTTAGTGCCATTAGCTTAATGTCTGTATATGGATATAGGAAACTTGATATTCATTAATGTAACTTCTTTAAAAAAAAGTGTGTGGGGAGGATTTGTATGATGCATAGATTGAATGAAATACCTAAGGTTAAGAATTAGATGAAACTATAAATTAATGAAAATTGTTTTATTAAGTGATTTCTTAATGATCTTGAGATTACTTCTTAAGGAAAAAAGCTTTGAAGTTATTTTGAATGATGTATTTATTCTCTTTAATAAGAAACAGTTGTTTTCTCTGTTATTTGAAACTGCAGCAGAATTATAAAGAGCAGCAAAGAATCATTATATGTGCTAGAAAATTGAGGGGTTATACTTAATAATTTATATTATCCTTCCCTAATTTTAAGAAGCTGGCTATAGTTTAACATCTGAATGAACCAAGACAATTATATTTGCACTAAAAACGTAGCTCTCACCCTATGACAACCAAAGGAAATAAAAGACTGTGAATTATAAATTTCTCTGAAATTAATGGGTAACTTCCTAAGTGAACCATTTAAGTAAGTATCTATATTTAAAAAATTAATACCGTCAAACTGCCTTTCATAAATCTACCACCTAGGAGAGGCATTATGTGTAGACTACTACAGATAAAAGATGAATAATTGTTTTCTACCTACTTGATGTTGAAAACATTGCAAATTAAATTTATTAAGGGCAAATGTTACTGACAATTGGATGCCATGTGAGATTTTAGGGTAGGAGGGTAATCTCAGTTTCTTCATACAAGTTAAATTCTCATATCACTGGAATTTTACAAATAACTCCAAATATTTTTGTTTTCTACAAAATGAATCTAATATATTTTCATTTTTTTCTGCAAAATATAGAGCTATTTTATATGAAGAACAATTTTCTCTTTTAAATCAATAGTCTTACGAAGGTACTTTCAATATGTTTTATAGTATTTCTAAGTGGCTCAGTCATTTTTGTAGTATAATTAAGGCAGCAGTGCATCAGGAAATGTACCGTTTGCTGCTATTTTTTTAAAATATTATAGAGAGTGAACTGTAGTTTTGCAAGGCAATTAAATACTATGAAGAGAATTATAGGAAATGATTAAAATAATGAAATGATCTAAGAAGTAATAGGTTATTAAATAAGAGCATGAGTACTTAAATGGCCTAAAGAAAATTAAATTTCAATAATTTATCATTACACGTAATTATCTGAGTTCTTTAAAAATATGTATCATAATAAATCACTATATGTATCTTATTTAAATTATAAACAAGTGGTAAATTTTAGCAGAAATAGTACTGTTCACACAATCAAACTATATCTGGTTAATCATACTCTGACATACTTGGGTAGGTGATATCATGCATTTTCAATTAAAATTTCATGGAACGAGTTGAAAACTAAAAGAAAAGATATAATAGTGGTGATAAAATTACATACAGATTTTTACCAATTTTTAAACATATGTACTCATCTTTCCAGTTTGTCTTTCACATGGATTTTAAGGATTTTTATTTAAGTAGTCATGCAATAAAAAGACCATTCACAACAGATTGGCCAAGCATGATATATATTCAATGAAACCATCTAGGCCCTTGCTACTCAAATTGTGGCACTTTTAACTGCTTACCAGAAATGGACAGTCTCAGTGTCCATGCCCTACTTGATGAATCAGATTCCAGATTTAATATTCCCACATTAAAGTTTGAAGAGCACTGCTTTCGAATGTATTATTCCAATCAAAACGGTCTGATATTTCAAGTGCCTACAATTGTGCAAATTACCTTCTTCTTTTTTATTATTAATGGAAAAGCATCTTGAAACCAGTTCTCAGATTCCGTATTCTCAACAGTATGGATTGCTCTTACTGAAGGAATTACTTTTAAAACGAATAAATGGATGAATGCTGCAATATGAATTTTATATTAGGTTAAAATGGAAGAAAAGCTTTAAGGAACAGAAAAAGAAGGAAGTTAAATCTGCAAATGAAAATCAGGAAGGGAAGAGCTGAAATTGAGTGGCACAGAGACAGATCTGTTCCTTGGAAGTATAAAGGCTCTTAAGAAGTGCCAGTTTCATTTGTTTTCAAGTCTCAGCCCTTCAAACTCTGGGACTAGACAAAGCATTATAGGAAGGAAATAATAAAATTAAATTGAATTTTCTTCTTCTTCTTCTTCTTCTTTTTTTTTTTTTTATTGTAGCTGAGGAGTCAAAATGCAGGAAATACCAAAATGGTACATGGTTGACACAGGTTTTGTTCTGGCAGAGGACAAGCTCTCAAGTTGAAATAAAATGGAATAAATATTTTTCCAGAACCTGCACACAAAAGGGCAATAGGGGGATTGTGCAAACAAGACTAAACACAGGTACTTCATGGACTAGTTACTCAAAAAACACAAAGGACTTCAATATGTACCAAACAAGAAATAATTTGACTAATCCTGGAACTATCAAATAAATTGAATTCGCACTTCAATACAACCAACAAAAGAAATCTTCAAGTCTTAATGCTTTATTTGGCAAAATTCTACTAAATGTTTAAAGAAGAATTAACATAAATTCTACAGATTTTCCTGGAACGAAAAAAAAAAGAAGTGAAGGGGGTAGCACCCAACATATTCTATGACACCAGCATTAACCTGATGGAAAAGCCAGATAAAGGGATTAACATCACCACCAAAGACAAAATGCAAGAAAAATAAAGAAAACTAAAGTCTTATATCCTTCCTTACTATACATAAAAATTATTAAAGCAAAATTCTAGCAAATAGAATTCAGACATATTTGCAAAGAATTACACATATGATCAAGGTAATGGAAAGTTATTTCGATATTTGAAAATCAGTTAATATTATCCACCATAATAAGAGAATAAAAAAGACACATTACATGTTTATATTTATGCAGGGAAAATGTTTGACAAGATTCAACATCTGTATTTATGACAACACCTTTCAGAAACTAGGAGTGGCGGAGACAACTTGCATAACTTGATAAAATTTACAAATACCTAGACCAACACTGAAAAGATTGACTGCATCATTTGCCAAATCTAGAACTTACAAGATTTTCTGCTCTCACTTCTGCTATTCAACATACTACTAGAAGTTCTAGAAAGGCAATAAAGAATGACAACAACAACTAATAATAATAATAATAATAATAATAATAATAATAATTAAAATTTTTGCAGCCTGAATCTGGAATGCTGGTGGAGTGGAAAAAAAATGAAATTGTTCTCATTTTCAGATAACTGTATTTCCTACCCAGAAATATGTTAGGGATCTATTTTTTAAACACTCAGGACTAAAAGTGTGTTTGGCAAAGTAATGGGATAAAATATCATGATAAAAGTTAATATAGTTTTATATTCTATGAACATATAGAAACTGAAGTTCAAAATACAATACCATTTATAATTTCTTTAATAATAAAATACTTATTAATGTACTGAAAATGGTTTGAAGAGCAAAGGTTATGGTAATCAAATTATCATACCAAAAAAAAAACAAAACTCAGATCCTAACTTTACACCTCAAGGAACTTAAATATAAGAAACAACCCAGTCAAACGGAAGTAATAAAATAATACACTTCAGGGCAGAAATAAGAGAAATGGACACTGGAAAAACAATGGAAACCATCAATGACACTGAGTTAATTTTATAAAAAGATAAACAACATTGACAAAATGTTAGCCATATTTAGAAAAAAACAGAACTCAAATAGACAAAATTATAAATGTAATAGGAAACAACTAAAACTGATAAGTTTCATAAGAGAAAATGATGAACAATCAGACACACCCATAAATTGATGTGTCAAACATCTCAGTTATGCAAAGAAGTTATCTATTTTTACTTAATAATTATACCTCAATAAACCTGAAAAATGAAAATTATCTCATAAAATATACTTATGTAGAAGCCCTGTATGTTGAAAATAGCAAAATGATAATGAAAGCTGCAAAAATGAAGTTTCATAGTGTGTTCATTATTGAATACTTCAACATTGCATATATGTGAAATATTCCAAAGTGGATACAGATTTAATGAAATTTCTATTAAAACCCCAGCAAGTTTTTGTGTATATGTGGAAATTGTCATTTCAGGATTTATAAAGAAAGGCAGATAAACTAGATTTGCTAACACAATTTTGAAAAGAAAAATAGAGGAAGAATATCTTTCAATTCACACTTTTTTGTGTAGCTACAGTAATCAAGATGTGTGATATTAGATGAAAGTAGACACACAGATCAATTGATATAGGTGGAGAATCCATAAACAGCCCCATGGACTATTTAAGACAATTCAGAGTTAGTGGAGAAATGATAGTCTTTTGACAAATATTTAAATATAAAACTACAATTCTAAATGATAACACAGGATAAAATCATTATAAACTAGTGCCAGGCAAAGAATTCTTAGATATCCCCCTCTTTATTTCTCTCTCTCTCTCTCTCTCTCTCTCTCTCTCTCTCTCTCTCTCTCTCTCTCTCTCTCACACACACACACACACACACACACACACACACACACACACACCAATCCATAAAAGAAAGATCAGAAATAAAACTAATTTAAAAAAATATACATTTGCATTGCAAAATAGCGCAAGCTGATGCAAAGACAAGTTACACACTGGAAATTAAAAATGTTTTAGAAACCCAGTTTCTAACAAGGACAAGGGTAGTGTAGAATATAGATCACATGTATATTGCTGATAGAGCCACTTTGAAAAATAACATGGCATTTGGTAAAATAAACGAAATAAATATTTACCATATAATTCTACAATTGCACTCTTACATATCTGCCTTAGAGAAACGAAAACTTATGTCCAGATAAAAACCAGTATGTGATTATTAATACCAGCTTTATTTAAAATAACCCTAAGCTGGAAATAACCAAAATGCACCTTAACTGATGAATAGTTCACAAAAAAAAACAAATTATGTTACATCTGTGCCATGAATTTATAGATAATTATTCTGAGTGGGAAAAGAGCCAATCTCAAAAGAGTATATAAAAAATAGATTTATCTTCATAACATCATTAAACTCCTCTTTTTCTTTTATTTTTTCCAGTACTGGGGATGAAACCCAGGGCTTTGTGCATGATAGGCAAGCACTACACTGAGCTGCATCGCCAGTCCCTATCTTTATAATAGTATTTATATGACAAAATTATAGATTATTACCATGTAATTAAAATTATGTGGGTAATGGGTTAGTGGTTGTGAGGGGTTAGAGATGTTGGAGGGACTGGGTGTATGCTACTCTAACAGTGCAGCACAGGAGGGATGGAGGTGTGAAGGGTTAGTTGTGTATCATGATTGCAGTGGTCATTACATGAGTCTGCATTTGATAAAGGGACACATACCTCTGCATGCACCTATACCATTTAGTAGCTTTCTGTAGTTCTTTAGATTACGTGTGGGAGAACAAGATGAGCTATGACTTATGAAAGAACCAAGGATTTTGTTGAGTACAGATTATATTTAGCTCTCATTTACTCACAAAATCCATGATTTGCTTTCCTAATCTACTTTTTGGACATGAATATCAAATGATTGTAATATTTCTATCGCAATCAATCTCAAGGTTTTATGGCAATTTGAATCATAGTTTCTCTGTTATGTTAACTACATGATATAATTATTTAAAACTTTATTTTGTAGTTTCACTAATGGTATATTTAATTCATTGGAAAATAACTTTTTAAATAGAATACGGATGGATGAATGTTTTTCATGAAATAGCTTCTAAAAAGTGAACTTTTTTCATTTTCTTGACAGTTAAGATATCATCTGTTAAGAAGCATTCCTTTCCTGTAACAAAAGGCTCAATAAACTCTGTTCAAAGATGAGAGCCCAAAGGGCTGGGGATATAGCTCAGTTGGTAGAGTGCTAGTCTCATATGCACAAGGCCCTGGGATCAATCCCCAGCACCAAAAAAAAAAAAAGGAAGACAAACAACTTGTAATAGAAAATTTTGAGAAATATCAATGAGCTCTAGGGCAAGGGAGAGAACATAAATGCATGGAAGTACAGAAGATGGTGAGGGTAGAACAAACATGATACCAGGAGTCATGGCCATGGGGGGGGGGGTGGAAATAAATTGCTTTTTGATAAAGCAGGAACCTATTTTGGAAAAATGAAATGCAGTTTCTCTTCCACTTTCTCTGCCTTTCTCTCACTTTTCATTTTTACTCTATGTCTCTATAATTCAATTACTTTTCTTTCTCATTGGCAAATGGAAATTTATTAGGGCTGCACAAAATTGCTCCACTAGTCTACCATTCTGCCTGGGGTAACTAAAGTTTTCTGAAATCTGTGCACCCTTACTGATATTTGGAAACCTCCAGCTGTCTATGTTAGGCTATGCTGACATAGCATAATTGTACATGCCCGTACTAGGAGAAAATTAATGAAGAAATTGAATTTACAGACCATATTATCATTGTGCAAAACACACGTAGCATTCATAGAAAAAATCCAGAAGCAAACAGAAGGAAGAGAAAAATATCCCAGCGTATCTGCAGAAATCAAGAGGGTGGCTATGGGCTGCCATATGGAATGGGACTTGAAATTTTGAGTCAATTTTATTCAAATATAGGGGAAAATAGTTTCACCAGATGAAATCTGGTTGCCACAGTTTTTTAAATTTATTTTATAAATTTTTATTTGTTCTTTTAGTTGTAAATGACAGTAGAATCTATTTTGATGTTGCTAAACATTCATGAACTATACCTTAATCTAATTAGGATCCCAAGTTTGTGGATGTTCACAGTGTTAAGATTCATGTGGTATATTCTTATGTATATAATGTGGGAAAGTTACATCAGATTTATTCTACTGTCTTTTTTTCATATTCCCTCTTTCTTTCATTCTCCTTTTTCTAGTCCACTGAACTTCTATTCTTCCTTCCCCACCCTTGTTGTGTGTTAGTGTCCACATATCAGAAACAACATTAGACCTTTGGTTTTTTTTTGGGGGGGGGTAGCTTATTTCACTTAGTATGATAGTTTCCATTACCAACAAATTCTTAAAGTGGTTCTTCTTTATGGCTGAGAAATATTCCATTGTGTATAGAAACTACATTTTCCTTATTTTTTCATCTGTTGAAGGGCACCTAGGTTAGTACCATAGCATAGCTATTGTGAATTTTGCTGCTATACACATTGATGAGGCTGCATCACTTTAGTGTGTTATTTTTAACTTCTTTGGATATGTACTGAGGAGTAGTACAACTGAGTCTAAGGGTGGTTTCATTCCTAGTTTTTTGAAGAATCACCTATTGCTTTCCAGAGTGGTTGCACCAATTTTCAGTCCCCCCAGCAATGTCTGAGTGTGCTCTTTTCCCCTCATCCTTGCCAATATTCATTGTCCCTTGTATTCTTGATAACTATCATTCTGGAGTGAGATGAAATCTCAGTGTAGTTTTACTTTGCATTTCTCCAATTGCTAGAGATGTTGAACACTTTATATATTTGTTGACTTTTCATATATTTTCTTTTGAGAAGTGTCTGTTTAGATCCTTTGCCCATTTTCTAATTGAGTTATTTGTTTTTAGTGTTAAGCTTTTTGAGTTCTTCATATGTCCTAGAGATTAATGTCTTATCTGAGGTACAGGTGACAAAGATTTTTCTCCATTCTTTAAGTTCTCTCTTGATATTTTATTTTTTTCTGTGAGTAATCTTCTTAGTTTGATACCATCTCATTCATGGATTATTGATTTTACTTTTTACTCTTTAGGAGTCTTGTTGAGGATGTCAGTTCCTAAATTGACATGTTTGAATGTTGGGCCCAAGTTTTCTTCTAGTAGGTCCAGGGTTTCTGTTCTAATGCCGAGGTCTTTCATGCACTTTGAGTTGAATTCTGTGCAGGGTGTGATAAAGGGATTAAATATCATTCTACTATGTATGAATTTCCAGTTTTCCCAACACCATTTGTTGAAGAGGCTGTATTTTCTCCAATGCATGTTTTTGGTGTCTTTGCCTAGTATAAGGTAACTATATTTATATGGGTTTGTCTCTGTGTCTTCTATTGTATTTCATTGATCTGCATGCCTGTTTTTGTGCTAATACCATGCTGTTTTTGTTACCATACCTGTATAATATAAGTTTAGTATTATGATGTCTCCTGCTTCACCTTTCTTGCTAAGGATTACTTTGGCTATTCTGATCTTATTTTTCCAAATTAATTTCATGACTGTTTTTTCTATGAAGAACATAATTAGAATTTTAGTAAGATTTTTTAAAAGATATATAAAAACTGTTTATGAAAAAATATGCAAATTATTATTACTTTTTTGAGAAACAATCAGAGTGCCAAGACCCTGTCTCTAAATAAAATAAATTTAAAAAAAAGACTCAAGATGTGGCTTAGTGTTAACACTCCCTGGATCAATACTTGTTAGCAAAACAACAACAACAACAAAAACAACAACAACAAAAAAACCAATACAAATATAATGGAAAGATTCAATAGAAATAAATGTATATGTATTTAAGTAAATATACATATATGAAAAATTAAGGACCATAATAAGACTTACAGCTGAATTTTCTATTTCTGTTGAGTTATTCATGGCAATGGCTTTCTATTGATTTTGGACTATTAGAATAAAATCCAGTTTTCTAATTGTAAGAAAGGAAAAATCAAGAAATCCAATGAACAATTTAGATGTGACTTTATATTTCATTATATCTATTTTTTTCTGTTATATTGATTCTTCTCTCAACCCCAAGTTCTAAAGATTCCTTTGGACAGTATTATTATAATTATTATAAAAATTCATTCCACATGTTTGAAATTTATTCCAGTAGAAAAATGCAGAGTTCTCTCCCACAATATCTAGCCAATTGACTCATGGCACATTTTTTTTTTTGTACTGGGGATTGAACTCAAGGACACTAAATCACTGAGCCACATTCCCAGCCCTATTTTGTATTTGATTTAGAGACAGGGTCTCAAGAGTTGCTTAGTGCCTTGCTTTTGCTGAGGCTGGCTTTGAACTCAGGATCCTCCTGCCTCAGCCTCCTTAGCCACTGGTATTACAGTCAAGTACACCTTGCCTGGCAAAATTTGCTTTTTGATAGACATGTCCATAATACTTATAATTCTTTTCTTTAGTCTAGATGTGTAAAGAAAGCACATTTCACTATGATAATATAAACAATAGTCAGTACATAAAAATAAATAACATAATCTCAGGTTGAGTATTTAAAATACATATTAACAAAGAATAATACAAATTCTTGTTAAGGCTTTTATTAATCAATAAAGGACGACACTGTATCCATCATGCAAGAAAACTGGGAATATGAGAAAAAATACAAAACTTCTACTTTTTAATTCCTTAATGTATAAGACTGAAATATAATCAATATTATGAATCAATGTTCAGAAACATGTTTTGCTGCATTTGTCTGCATTTTAACTTTGTTTTGTTATACAGTAAAACCAAAGGAAGCCAGAAAAGTCAGATAATGAAAGGAACAATAATATAAATATGAGCTTAAATTTACTAAATAATAAGTTCACATAAAACATATTTTTTTTCAAAATACATGTTTACTAATTGTCTTTAAAATCTATAGAGGGTTTTAAGTTTAGAAATGTAAAAGTTTGGGCTCCAGTTCTGATGTCACCCATAAGCTCTATGCCAGTCACAAAATTTCCTAAAAGTTCAGAATACTATATGCTTTATTACTACACTGAGAAACTAGAACTCTAAAGAGAACCTTTAGGTGTCTTTAGGAATTTGATGAAATTCTACTTAGGACTGCTTACCATTTATTAGGGCATTAAAATGTAAACAATTGGAGCTTATTGTGTGTCAAGCTGCACTACTGAGACTTCATTTCTTTACTCCCTCCTAATTCATGCGTTTCATATTGTATTCAGTGTCATTCTTGAGCCAGGCTCTATGATAAGCTCCAGAAACACATGGTGAACACAACTCTTATAGTTGTTAATAGCATAGCACTTTGCTAACCTTTGGCTTGCGACTCCTTTAAGATTTAATGTGCTTCAAGGAATTCTTTTGTTAAAGGCAAAAAGTGGCCTAGGTTTAAAATTTATATTCTTTTGGTGATAGGCTAATTAATTTACAAATGTCCTTCAAAATGAAGACAGTTGAGACCCTCTAAGCATGTACATAGTAAGTCAATATAATAACAAGTCAGGATCAGATGAACTTCATGAATCAATACTTTGATATATACAGAAGAATTTATATATAAGAAGAATTTATTTCTATGCAAGATCAGTAATTTTCTTTTCCTTTTTTTAAATTGTGATAGGGGCAAGTAATATGAGAACTACCCTGTTAAAAATTTTAAGTGTACAATACAGTAACTATTTATTTTTCAGTTTTCGGTGTTCACAACATCTTATTTTATTTGATGTGATGCTGAGGATGGAACCCAGCGCCCCACACATGCCAGGCGAATGCATTACGGCTTGAGCCACATCCCCAGCCCATGTAACTGGCTTTTGAGGGTTCTTTGTAATTGCATATGTATTTATGATTTTTTTTAAAAAATTTCTGATTAAATGACATTGTAATTAATGTTTAATTGTTATCAGTATATTCAAATTTCACCTCTGTAGTTAAAATTACTACTAAGCATTTTATTATATTGATGCTATTGCAATTGAAATTATTTTATGAAATTCCTTTTGGAATAGATCATTATCAGTATATTAAATTGTGACTGATATTTTACATCCTACAACTTTACTGAATATTTTATTAGTTATAGCTTTATTTCTATCTTCTGGGTTTTAATAGAAGAGCATGCTATTTGTAGACAGATATATTGACAAATCATCAGCTAAACTAAGAAAAAAAGAGAAAAGACACTAGTAAAATCAAAAATAAAAAGGAGACATTACAACTGATACCTCTGATATAGAAACGTTGAAAAGAGGCTATTATGTATAACTATATGCCAAAAAAATTAAGTGACCCAGAGGGTAATAGATACATTTCTATAAACATCCAACTATCAAGACTGAATTATAAAGAATCAGAAAGTCTTAATCTAACTATAACTAGCAAGACAATAGAATCAGTCATAAAAAATCTCTCAACCAAGAAATGCCATGAACCTGCTGGCTTGGCTGATGAATTCTATTGGGCATTTAATGAAGAATTAAAGCTAACACTTGCCAAACTCTTCCAGAAAAAAATTAAAGAGAGGAGAAAATTCCCTAAGTTATTTTTATGAGACCAATATTACTCTAACACTAAATCCAGAAAGGGACATAAGAAATATCTAGGTCAATATCCTGGAAAACAAAGATGCAGACATCTTCAATATAACATTAGCAAATAAAATTCACTTGCACATTAAAAGAATCATGCACCATGACCAAGTGGAACTTACCCCTGAGAAGCAAGGATAAATCAACACACAAAAATCAATTAATGTGATGTACTACATTAACTGAACACAAGATAAAAATTGCATGATCCTATCAGTAAGTAGATGTACAAAAATTACTTGGCAAATTTCACACTTTTTCATGACTAAACAACAATTACTATGACAACAATTAAACTAAGGATAGAAGAAAAGTATGTCAAAATAGTAAAGGTCATACATGACAAGCACACAACTAACATTATACTTAATGGTGAGAGACTTAAACCTTTTTCTGTAAGATCAGGAATAAGACTAGTATGCCTAGTACTACCCCTGGTATTTCTATTCAACATAGTACTGGAAATCCGAGCAATAACAAATAGAGAAGAGAAAGAAAAGGCCTAAAAATCAGAAAGGAAGACATCAAATTATCTCTGTTTAGGAATGACATGATCATTGATTTCTACTCAGCCACTTATTGAATTCTCTCAGTATATTAAACATTTATTTTCTCTTAATTTTATCATTGAAAATTTAATTATAAAATTGCTACATACGTTTTAATTACATATTTGCTGTGTCTAAAATTTATGTATACATAAAACCAAAATAAATCAAAAGTGACATTAATGTTGAAATTGATGTAAATGAGGAAAAACCACTCTTACATTATTCCATAGATTGTCTTGGCATTTTAATGTACAGAATTTCCATTTGACTGATCAATATATTTATTTAGCACACGAGAAATGTCAAAAATTTTGAAAATAAAACTGAGGAATTACAGTTTGTGAAACATTCAATTTAATAATACCACAGAAAAAGCTTTCTACTTCATCAAATTCTTATTTTTAAGAAGATCTTGAAAAGAGAAGTTATCACCCTTCCTTTACTGAATCATCTCCAAATAAAATTGGAATTATGCAAACTGTTGAAGGAATTCATTAAGTGGAAATTGAGAGAAATAATTTGAAATTGATAATATGGAAGAATTTTCTCAATTTTCAGTATTGCAATATTGGGCTAGATAGAGTTCTGGGCTAACTTTAAGTTATTTCTAGTTTATGGGGCAACAATATTGTAGTGTCATTTTAAAGTGACTGTCCAATCACCCTTTAAACTTACATAAAATATGCACAATGAATATTTTTCCAAAAAGTTAAAAATTGTCTATACTAAATGCCTCTACCTACATAACATTTCAATTTTCCCATGATAAATTGTAAAGCAATCTGTCTGCTCTTCACACTGAAGTACATGTACCATTATTCCTATATTACACCTTAGAATCATGTCTTTTTTGAATGTTGACTTTGTTCTGCTGACATATACATCTTTATGTTTTCGTTAATATTGGAGAGGCTTAATCTTCCCTGTCCATCTACTGTTTTTTGACTTTCTAAGAATTTTCTTGGTCAGTCAATCTCATTTATTTTCAGTAGAATCCCTAAAACCCAATTTCTCTGTTTCTTCTGTTTTCTACCAAATGCTTAAAATTTGTATTAGGATCATATTATTAGTAGGTCACATTTATGAAATTATATATATTTATATTATATTACATTTATGGATTAACCTAGGGCTAAATGGCACTTTTACTATTTTGAATCTCACTATGCAGAATATGATACACATTGTATTCATTTATGTCACCTTCATGTATTTTAGTAATACTTTATATATTTTTTCACATCTATCACACTGTATTATAATATTTCCAGAGATTTTTATCACTTTTAGACATTTTAAAAGGGGTTTAAAATTATATATATATATTATATATATATAATATATATATATATTTATATGTATATAATATATATTATATATATTTCCCATGATTGTAGATTTACATGCTTACTGATTTCTGTAGGCCAATTAAATACTTTTGACTTATTTTAAATGAAATTGTTTAATTTGTTCTCTTTCAAATATAATTTTACATTTTTGTTTGTGGTAGGGATTTCTGAGAATTGAAACCAGGGTTTCTATTAAGCCACATCCCTAATCCTTTTTGGAACAGAGTCTATCTAATTTGCTTAGGAACTCACTAAATTACTGAAGCTGGCCTCAGCTTACATCCCTCCTCCTTCAGCCTCCCAAATCACTGGTGTTACTGTGGATACCACCACACCAGCTTTCATTTGACTATGCTTTTTAAATGTCTATGTCTGTGTTCTCCATGCAGTTTCCATTAATCTTTGTGTTTGTACTATTATTATTATTATTATTATTATTATTATTTTGGTCAGTGCTACATCACCTTAATCATTATAGCTCTATAGTAATGCTTGAAATGAGATAGTGCACGTCCTTTATTCTTCAGTGTTGTGTTATATAATCTCGGTTACATAAATACTTACATAAAATTTAGAATACATTGTTGATATCCAAAAGGCAGATTTTGAGATTTTGAATTTGATTTTGCTCAATCTATTGATAAATTGGGAAGAATTAATATCCTAATATTTAAGCTATTGATTCATATTCTGACTTTCTTCACTTAGACCTTCTCAGATTTTTTTTCTGCATTATTTTGTAGTTTTCTGAATATAGTTTCTTTTTTTTTTTTTACATATGTAGGTTTTATATCATTAATGCTCTTGTTTGTGGCCACATTTATTTTGGCATTATATCCATAGCAATAGATCTGATGATTATCCATGTGCTTGTTTGGCAAATTCCTTGATTAATTTCCTGCCTGGTGGAAGATCAATATTTATTATTTTCTAAAAGAAGGGCTATGGGTAACTAATTCTTATAAGCAGCAATAAGCCTTTTGCTACTTTGCTTCTTGAGCAATCCTTTTTTGCATTCAGAATTTTTTAAACAAATATATCATTTTTGTTATTGAATGTAGTAATGGGAAGAAAGATATAAGCCTGCTATTTCCTGTTATATATGATTTTAACTATTTGTCTCTAGTATTAGATTTTCAGTACTTTTAACAAGATGTATCCATATGTTGATTTTTCTATGTCAAAATCTCCCTTATCTCCTAGTACAAGGTACTATTTTTCAATAAGCATGTATAAATTTCTTTTTTCTGGAATTACATTATATAACAATATTCTTTTTTTGTTATTGTTGTTTTTTGTTTTAATTATTTTCTAAAGTAAAGCAAAGACCGAAATTGGGTCTCCATTCCTGAATTCTATTTACTATTTCACTCAGAATTTAAGACTGTATTACTTTTCCTTCCTCTCACTATTCTCAATTGTGCCTTTTTTTAATTCCTTATTACATTAAAAGTGTTATATTATTTTGTCCTGCTTTCACATTTACCTATTTCTATAAAGTTCTTTTTTAACCTTTGGTTCATTTCTTTCTTGAGAGTTCACAGTTTATTGTCCATTTATTTTCTGATATTTCTCTAAATTTATAGAGTTTCCCTTTGTGCTTTTGTTTTGTAGAAGTCATTATGTAAGTACGCTTCTTTTTTTAATCTTTTATTGCTTTTATTTTTTTAAAATACATGACAGCTCTGGTACTCATTACAATTCTTATTACACATATAGGGCACAATTTTTCATATCTCTCTATAAAGTAAGTTCATGCCAATTCATGCCTTTATACATGTACTTTGATTTTTTCTTTTTGCATTACATTCTTAAAACACATTTATACTACAATTTTCCATATCTCTGGTTTTATATAAAATATGTTGGCACCCAATTTGAATCTTCATACATGGACTTTGTATAATGATGTCCATCACATTCCCCCAATCTTGCTTATCCCCTGACCTCTCCCTTTTTCTCTCACCCCTATTCCCTATCTAGAATTCATCTAATCCTCCAATGCTCTCCTTCCCTACCACACTATGTGTCAGCCTCCTTATATCAGAGAAAACATTTGACATTTGGTTTTTTGAGATTGGCTAGCTTCACTTAGCATTATCTTCTCCAACGTCATCCATTTACCTGCAAATGCCATGATTTTGTATTTTAATGCTGAGTAAAATTCCATTGTGTACATATGCTACATTTTTTTTTATACATTCATCCACTGAAGGACATCTAGGTTGGCCCCACAGTTTAACTGTTGTGAATTGTGCTGCTGTAAACATTGATGTGGCTGTGTCCCTGTAGTTTGCTGTTTTTAAGTCCTTTGGGTATAGATGGAGGAGAGGGATAGCTGGGTCAAATGGTAGTTCCATTTCCAGATTTCCATGGAATCTCCATTCTAATTTCCATATTGGCTGTACCAATTTGCAGTCCCACCAGCAATGTATGAGTGTACCTTTTTCCCCATATCCTCACCAACACTTATTGTTGTTTGACTTCATAATGGCTGCCATTCTTATTGGAGTGAGATAATATCTTAGAATAGTTTTGATTTGCATTTCTCTGATTGCTAAAGATGCTGAGCATTTTTTTTTTCATGTACTTGTTGATTGATTGTATATCCTCTTCCAAGAAGTGTCTGTTCAGGTCTTTGGCCCATTTGTTGATTGGGTTGTTTTTTCGGTGTTTAGCTTTTTGAGTTCTTTATATACCCTAGAGATTAGTGCTCTATCTGATGTGCTCCCAGGATGTAGGCTGTCTGTTCACCTCACAGATTGTTTCTTTTGCTGAGAAGAAACTTTTTAGTTTGATTCTCTCTCATTTATTGATTCTTGGTTTTAATTTTTGAGCCATAGGAGTCTCATTAAGGAATTTGGGACCTAATCTGTAAGTACACTTTTTCACTTAAAACAGAGTTCACAAGTCTATGACTTGCTTCAGGGAAGATTAGTGGAGGAAATGCACTGGATTGTCTCTTGCAGTCTCTCTTCTGGTTGCACCTGCTTGTATCTTCCTTCCTTATCAAAACACTGGGAAGCTTGATAACAATATTCTCTAACTTCATTTCAATCAAGCCTCTCGGTCATATTTTACAAATGAGAATCAGGCACTTGAAATTTGGAAACCAAAACAGAAGTAGAAGCCATTATTACTTTGGCAATGAGAGAAAGCTCATGGCTGTTGGCAGATATCCAGTGGAAGATTTTTCCAGAAGCATATGGCTTTCTCCCTTGAATGAGATATCTTATTGTATCATGTAGCTGAGATCATTAGTGTTGGTTCCTTATAATCTCTTCATTCCAATGTAGCTTTCTTGGCTTCTAATTACTACTACATGATCATTGCTAATCCTCCAATTTGATGTATTTATATTTTTATAAAAATATCTAAGTTAGATTCAATTCCCCTGACCAGGCGAAATCATCAGCTTTTATCTTTATCAAAGCAAGGGTACAATGACATTCTTTTTCATTGATAAATGAGATGCAAAGATCCCAGAAATTGAATATGAATCACGTAAACCAAATTTTGACAGGAGCTGTGCTATTGGTAATAATTTTAGAGGTAACATTTGTAACAGTTTGGAAGTACATCCATTATTCAGCAATGAGAGGTTATGGTAGACATTATAGTATATCTTTGTCCTAAAATAAATGACATTTTTCTAATTTTATGATTATTTTGATAGCATCCTTTACAAAGTAACCATGTTCTTCAGGTTCTAGAAATCTTGGGATGTTTATTAGTTGAACTAATACTTCCTGATACTTTTATTGTTTTATGCCTGAAATTGGCAGTTTCTTTATTCCTTACACACTTAAACATTAAACCTACATGGTAAGGAAATAATGTGATTAAAGACAAAGAGAAGATCATCAATACATTTAGGAGAAGGTATATGGACTTGTGAGACTAAGAACAGGGAAAACAATATTCAGAATAAATGGTGGTCCTGTGGTAAGGTGAAGAGTATCCTTGATCAAATGATCCTCTGTCATCACATCGAGAAATAGACACTTATCCTTCCCCACCTCAGCTTCTTCCATTCTTATTAACTCACTTCACTGAAAAGCAATAACTTTGCCAGGATAGAACAAAAGAAGGACTCATTGAAGAGGACCTGCCCTCACCAGTGATGAGCATATCACTTTTCTTTTGTAGAAATGGTCAAGTGATATAAAGTCCAATGATTACTCTGTGATAACTCTCTTTGTATTGCTTTCTTTCTTTCTTATAGCAACCATCACCACTTTATTAAAATGTGAACATTATTAAATAGATATTATCTTTTTTGCTCATTACCATGTTCCATTATTCTAGAACAATGTATGAAATACAATGGATGTTTAACTACTTTTTATGGAATGGGTAAATAAATGTAATGGAAAATAACTTCACAGTAGGAAATTTAGGGAATGGGTATTAAAAGACCGTGGGGGAAAGAATGATTCTCTCAAATGCTCTGATTAAATAAAGAAAATGTAAGCTTTATATTTCTAAGTTATTTGATCATACTGAATTCAGGCTACTTCTATGATAATGCTGAAAGAATGTCTTAACTCTTTCAACAACACAGCTGAGATAACTGACAAAAAAAACTCAAATCTCCAATTCCCTGTTGTCAAACTTCAATATCATTTGTTCATATATTTTTAATGTAGAATCTTCACAACCATCTTATGTGGACATTTGGGAACTGGATTGAAAGAGTGAGGTGGAAATTGAAAGTATATAATCATTCCATCATTCAACAAATATTTATTGAGCACTTGTTCAGAAGATCCCTTCATGACCATTTCAAAAACAAAACAAATCTTTGTAAGAAGAAAGTAGTCTTTCTCAAGCCCTACATTCGCTTTTAATGATTTCTCCAGACTGAGTCGGAGTTGAGTACACTCTGTGGGTCAACTATAAAGTCAAGTTTAGAAGGAGAAGACTTTCATGGAAGGACTGGAAACTTGCTCTAACATTTGTAATCTAGAAGAAATATCAGGAGAAATATATCTGTGAATGATTTCTGAAAACAGTATACAATTAGGGTTGAACATAATTTTATTTTGGCTTGAAGTTAAAAGTATATTTGCCAGATATTTTGTACTCGATGTGCTAGGTCAAGCAGATGGGAGTGTTTATAATCACTCTTCTTGATTAGTTGACACATTTGGATTCAATAGTGGGTCATGAAGCCTAAATTTGAGATGCCAGAAATTTCTGATTAGATTGTAATGAAAAAAACCCTCAGGAATATAGAGAAATAAAAATTTAGAGTAGATTTATCAGATTTAAGAATCTCACTTACTCCAAAGTGTGTTCTCTGAAGACCCAGAGGTCAATTTATTCACCAAGCGATTAAGAAATCTGTTGAAAAAGGGCCATCATGATCTTTTAAAACATGTTGTAGATTAATTGTTCTCTGTAGGGAGATCTTTCACTTAAATGGTCTTTTGGATTTCAATTGGAGTCCAGTATTTCCAGAATAACAAATTTGTGAAAGTATTTCATAAAGCATCACAGGCATATCCTGTGAATCTCACTCCTAGAGTTCCTCAAGTGGAATTGTAGTGATATATATACATATTTTTTTTCCAGAATAACCATGTACTAGAAAACCAAAATGCACAGATACTGTGGTCAAGGGGGCTATTAGAAAATGGGATTGAGTGCATCACAAAACCCAGCAACTGCATACTTCTGTGATCTGCTCAGACTGCAGTGTAGTTTGTCTGGCGATATGCATTTTCCCACTGAATATTTTAATCTCACCTTCAATTGTTTTCCTAGGTTTGTTTTCTTTTGTTTTGTTTTTTTTGGGACTGAGCAGATTGAATCCAGGGCACATTACCCCTGAGCTAAATAAATCCCCAGCCCTTTAAATTTTTTATTTTGAGGCAGGATCTCACCATGTTGCTTAGTGCCTTGCTAAGTTGCTGAGGCTGACCTCAAACTTGCAGTCCTCCTGCCTCGGCTTTCTGCATCATTTTCCTGGTCTTTAAATGTACATTTATAATAGTACTTGGCAGTATTATCATACCAATTTTAATCCTCATATGATCATTAGAGCATGAGGGGCCAAAGAAACAAATCTGACTCAAAAAAATATAACAAAATTAAAGTTCTGCACATGTAGACACCAGTGTAGAGGAAATTGTAGAGACCATTGTCACGATCAACAACATAAAATATAGTATTCTCTGTTTATTGTCTGAAGAAGGTGATTTTATGAGAAATAAATTTATTAACTAACAATTCCAAATTGAATGATTTTTTTCTTGAGAAAATTAATATAGTCTAAGTCATTGGTAACCTATATTAAGCTATCAAATATGCCCCTGCAACTTACTCCAATACTTAGAGAGGATTAGAAGCAAAACCGGAGGTAAGTGTGTGTGCTCATTCTGTCACACTGGGTTTTATCTGCCCCTTGGCTCCATGATACAATCTAGAATAGAAAGGTCTTGATTTTCCAATAACCCACAGTATTCAAGGAATAAATATTTCCAAACTAAATAAAAAGATGTGATTTTTTTTGGTAGTAATCTTTGAAATCACAAAAACCACAGTTGGTGTAATCATCTAAACATTTTCCAGGGAACAGAGACAAAGAATGAAGAGTGTGCAGATGTTCACAGTGTAGCTGGAAGCAGGCAGCTGTTCCCCATGACAATTGAAAACAAATCAGAAGGGATAATGTTATTTATACTAGCCCTAGTGAAGTAAAGAGTGTTAGCTCTTAGCCAAAACTTCAGTTGGAAGTGATATATATGATATTGGTTCTTAATATACCCTAAAGGCACACAAGATTCCACTGAAGTTTACTTGCTCTTCTGATATTCTCACATTAGTTATATACAACCACTCTTGCCTCAATCCACAACAATGGGCTCTTGGTAATTTTCCTACGAAGTTGACTGAGAACTAGAAAATATTATCAAGATGCTAAACAGAGAGCTCTAAATACATAAGATATCATTTTACCAAAGTGATAGCCATGGCAACATAATCCTCTTGGAAATGGTCCAGAAGGAAAACAAATCAGGGAAGTCATTTCAGAACTAAATTTTGAATAGCACATGTTATTCACTTTCTCAGAAATTATTGTAAGTTTAAAATAAAAATATGCTTTAATTCATGGCAAGGACTAAAGTTGTAACTTAATGTTCAGAGTCTCAATGGAAGAACATTTGGAGGATGTTTGGCAAGGAAGTTTTGAGCAAGATTGTAGAGACAGATTGCCCAGAATTTACTAAAAGTCAGAGATAATCTGTGTAGTATTTAAATCCTCATTAAAAAGCCTTAGTGGTAGTAGAGTCTCCTACTAATAAGATACAGAGAAAGTTCCCCCCCTGGGAATATCAAAGTTTCTTTCTACAGTTCCTTCCCTACCTCACCTTCTTCCATTCTTATTAAATAACTTCATTGAAAAGTAATAGCTTTGCCAGGATAGAACAAAGCAAGGACTCACTGACGAGAACCTACCCTCAACAGTGATGAGCATATGCTGTTGAATGAACAACTTGCCAGACGACTGAACAGCTTCATTCTCTAGAAGAACTTGCCATATCCTCTCATAGAAAACCAGACACACAACAGCAGGTTGACTGTGTTTGGCCTAGGCATAATGCATTCTCATTTGAACAGACAGTTGCTTGGAATTTGAGCTTCTTTTTCCTAGTAACTGCCAGTCCTGAGATGCTAGGACTTTTAAAAATATCTCATTTAGTATTATGAGAAACACTAGATACAAATAACTTACTCTATAACCAATGTAATAGGTTGAGATTCATGACATTCTTTGGTGGCGTGACAAAATTCACACTTAGCTGGGACAGTCCTGAGTAGGATGATTTTATGTGGTATTGAAGTGGCACCCCCTTTCTCCACAAAAAAGCCCTCTTCTCCATCGCTGATTTTAGGACTGTCAGAAAAAGAGTCCAATGTAGATAAACTTCCTATTTTCATGTCACTCTGTTTACTTGGCCACTGGCGGAGAAGATGCAAGCACTCCAGGTGCTGGACACCCCATTACTAGTTTTTCATAAGTGTATCCAGTATAGTACTTTGAAGAAATGTGCAAACACGGCCTCTGGCCTTGAGCTGGGCTTCACAGAGATGTCTACATTTTTAAGAGAAGTTACAAATGGGCTCCATGGTAACAGCTGGCTGGGGGAGGATAGAAAGAAGCTCCCCCCTTCTCAGGTGTTGTCCTTGAAGTGTTAACATGTCCAGAACAGTGAAAGAAAAAGCTACTTTTATGTGAACTTCTGCAGACTGTGAACTTCTGAGCCCCTCCCCTTACATGCTGGGTATAAGACTCTGAAACTCCCTGAACTCGGGGTTCAGGGGATTGATTGTTTACAGCAAAGGCTGTACCCTCTGAACCTGGCTGCAGCCAAATAAAACTGTTTCCTGCTATCTTCAGTGCCTGGCCTCGTTTGTCCCTACAAAAGTATGTTTATTAATATTATCCTTATTTCTCTCTCAGAATTCCCCAAAGGTTTGTTCCTATGATAAATAAATTTTTACAAGTTGCATCTTCTCCCCTGGGCCTATTCCCCATCACATTGAAACAACAGTTCTTATAATATTGGGTGACATATTAAATTTAGTTTCATATTTAATAATAGTATATTTAGAGATTAGTTTTTAGACTCTGTAGACATGTACTAACATGGTGTTTCCTCTCCCTCAGTCAGAGGGTAGAATTTTTTAAACAAACAAAACCAGTGTTTTCGTCAGGTTTTTGTTGTTGTTGTTAGTTTTTGTTTTGGCCTTTCTGCTCTGAGCAAAAGACATGACAAGAACAATTTTAGAAGAAGAAAAGTTTATTTGGCATTCACAGATTCAAAGGTCTCAAACCACAGAAGGCCAACTCCATTGCTGTGGACCTGTGGTGATGCATGATGGCAGAAGAATGTGGAGAAAGAAAGTAGCTCAGCACATGTTAATCAGGAAGCAGAGAGAGTTCTGCTTGCCAGGGACAAAATATATCCTCTAAAGGCATGCTTGCAGTGACCTATCTTCCAAGGACACTGCTCCATATCAGTGGATTAATTCACTGATTGGTTTAAACCTCTCACAATTTAATCATTCCCCCCTCTGAAAATTCTTGCCTTATCTCAAAATGTGAATTTTTTAGGGAGACTTCATACCTAAACCATAACAACTAGAGATTGACGAAAGAACAAACTATTTCACTATTACAGCTGATAATTCACTTGGAAAAAAAAAATCTTCTGTTTCTTTTTATACCACTGGGAATATTTGACTTAAGAGTTTTCATTTTTATATCTAAGTAAGAAACACTTCCTTGGTATATACATTTGTACTTCTTTAATAAAAAATAAAGGTTTCATTGAACTTGTAAGCAATACTAACAGTTATCTTGAAGTGTAAAGTGAATTCTCCAGGGCACCCTCTAATGATTACACTGATAGAGTAAAAGTGTCAAGGATTCAGATCATCCAGGAATCAAATTTTAGGTTATGCTATAGGGAAATAATGTACTGAATATGAATATGTTTCAGAGTGGTGTGTGTGTGTGTGTGTTTATATGTGTATGTGTGTGTGCGCGCGCACATTGTGTGTTTAAAAGCAAAATAGATGTCTGTAATTCACTTTTCTTAACCAAATTAACTCCTAATGATATGAGGGTAATGCTAATAGATAACATTTACCTATCTTAAAGGTGTCAGACAATGTCCCAAGTAAATTTCCTAAATAACTTAATCTTACATTCTACAGTAGATATTAACATAATGTATTATTAGGACATGTAAATCTTTAAAATGATTATAATAACCTAGTTACAACATGTCTCTTTTCTGTTACATGATAGATTAAGCACTTCTATAGAAATAAAGTACAGTTAAATTTAAAGATCAAAGAGGATTGAAAGAGAACTTTAAACAGGTAAAAATCTAGCTGGGCATTCTTTAGCCTTTTGCCAAACAACAATCTTCCATTAAAAACAGGCAAATCTTCACTAACAGGATGCAAACAGGTGGTGGCAAGAGCTAGAGGTATCTGGAAAAATAAGGAGTGACAGCTTTTGGAAGCAATGAAGATGTGACTAATTAAGATGATGATTGCACAACTCTGAATATATTAAAAAACAGAATTATACTATTTAAATGGATGAACCACATGGATATAAATTATATCTTAATAAATTATTTAAAAATATTTTTGTCCTTGCTTTAACTCTTTTCTCCTTATGTTTCTTTCAATTTTCAATTCTACAACTTAAAATTAAAATCAACAATCTATTGATTGCTATGCAAATATCAATCTCTCATTTTTAATATAATGCTCATTGAAATCTTTGAATCTAAAAAAAATGAAATTGCTAAAGTTTAACAGGTGCACAGGAAAAAAAATCAGCTCTTTAAAAATGTAACCTTAGTCTCGGTGATGTGTGCACATCTATGTACACTGATTTCTGTTTTTTATACTAGCCAGAACTTCTGAATGATGGCTCGGAATAGCAGGCAGGCTTCATATCAGCAAACAGTTACCATCTTCCAGCAGATGTTGTAAAAGGCTTCACTGATTTGTCCTACAATCAGCTGGGCAATTGTTTCATTTTGATTTTCTATGAAATCCAATATATCCATTTTAGTCTGACTGACAGGCATGAATTTTTCTTTGGTGAATTTTTTCTGTACCACTCTAAATGCAAGGCTGATGGACAATGCCTTTATGAAAGACTGGAACAGATTTTCATCTTCCTCTTTCTAAAATTGAAAGCAGCAATGGGTAGTGAACATTTAGGTAAGATTCAAGGGATTTTGAATTCTTACCTAAATTTGGAAGAATGGGAAAATATATATTGTATGTATATAAATCAACTTAAATCATTTCATTTTACAAAGCTTTATACATACAACTATTATATTTAGCAAGACAGTATGAAAACATTTTGTGATTTCTTTGAAATTGGATAATATCCTAAATATAAGAAATATAGTATCCTAAATATAAGTCTCAACATGTGAAATTTATTAAAAATTAACTCTGGATTTCTTTCTCTTCTTTAATATAAAAATCTTTATTTGCAACAGCTGCATCAGTACTTATATCTATGCTTTCTTGAAGTCACAATTGAGTATAAGAAATTTTGAAAAGACTATAAAAAGCAGTACAAATTAATTTGTAGTCTACCTACTTAAATAAGCAGTATTGCAAAATAGTTACTAGGTTAGATAATGTACTTAATCCAAAATTATTTTTATAAGTGTAGCCAGTTTTGACCCACTTTTATTTCTAGATACCCTTGGAAGATTTTTTAAACCTGTATCCTGTGAGAATGAATCTTCATCATCATTGGAAGATAGTAAGATTTATTGTTTTAAATAAGATAATCTAGACGAATAATACCAATTTTATCAAAGCACGATGTAATATAAAGTAATAGGATTTATTATCTTGTGTGTCATAAAATGATGATTCCAAATGAATTTCAGAATGAAGGTGACACATTTGTCTGATTCTTTCAAGAGGCATAATTTAAAGGGGACAGTTACTTAAATATAGACATTTTTGTATGCTTCTAGCAATCTATTCAATATAAATTCAAATTTCACAAAGATGATCAATTATGTAGCAATGATTGTTAGTGAAACACTTACTACCAAATTCCAGTGAATTTCGTATTGAGGACATTGCTTTAAAATTCAGTGTGTAGCATCAGGGGAAACTGACAGATATTTTAGTTAGATTATCTAGAGAAAGGATTGTCACTCTTCACTTTGTAACAGAGTAATATAAACAAGAGTGTCCTGACAGAAAACACATAATATACTAAAAGCAAGTGATTAAAAGTAGTTTATAAAATTTTTCACAGATAATGGGAACTGACAAGACGTGATGAAGCACTAGAAAGTGAGAGGATGTTATGTCTAAAGGAGAGAAGCCTGGGATGCATAAATTTCCTTGGTTTGCCCTATGAAATTACCACATTCCATTGAATGACTGGAAAATAGGATTTTCTTCTCCTGCTTCTGGAAGACAGAAGTAAGTGCAATGTCAAGGTGTAAAGAGAGGGGAGCGAAGGCACATGCCTGTAATCCCAGTGACAGGAGAAACAGGTATCCTAGATCAACCTAAGCAATTTAAGGAGACCCCTGTCTCAATAGATAGATAGATAGATAGATAGATAGATAGATAGATAGATAGATAGATAGATAGATAGATAGATAGATAGATAGATGAGATAGATAAAATAAGAAGAACTGGGGTTGTAGTTCAGTGGGAAAAAGAACCTCTGGTTTCAATCCCCAGTATCAAAAACAAACAACTAAAAAAATGGCAGGTAATCAAGGTGTCAATAGATTTTGTTTCCTTTTGAGCTTCTTCTTGGTGGTCATTTCTGCCAGTATCTTCATGTGGTCCTTCCTCTGTGTCTACGTTTGAATCTCCTCTTTTATAATGACAGCGGTCACACTGGAAAAAGACTAAAAAAATAAAATAAAATCAATGACTTTATTTCATCTTATGAAACACCCTATATCCAAAGAGAGTCATATTCTTTTCTTTTTTGGTGGGGAGGGGGATTCAGTCAGAGGCACTCAACCAACTGAGCCACATCCCCAGCCCTGCGTTGTATTTTATTTAGAGACAGAGTCTCACTGAGTTGCTTAATGCCTCACCTTTGCTGAAGCTGGCTTTGAACTTGCGATCCTCCCTGTCTCAAGCCTCCAGAGCTCCTGAGTTTACAGGCGAGCACCACCACACCCTGCTCTGTTCTATTTTGATGTCTGATGTACTGCAAGTTAGGACCTTAACAGGTAAGTTTTGAAGGAGAAACCATTCAGCCCATAAACAAGGAGTAAATGCTAGAAGCTGGAGAGAGTGGAAACTACAGGGGGAAAGTGCCCAAGATGAGCCTATGCAGAGGATATAACCATCCATTGCCAAATGTTCTATTCCGTCATTCCCCTATTCCTAACCAAAGTTGAACAGATAAGGCAGATAAGACAGTCTGGAAAGCACAGTTTATTAATGCTTCAGGGAACAGAAGGCGGAAAGGGGTAGAGAGTGTTGAGCCTGAACAAATTCAGCACAGTCTACTTCTGTTTCTTTTTCCATTCATCTGCATGAAAAACTCATCCCCAACCCAGAACAACCACAAATTTGCATTAGCCACTTCATTGCTAAGAGTGGATTTCATTCAGTTATAGTCCCACATGAAAATAAATAAGTTTCAAATAGTATATATGGTGATATAGAGATTATAAAAGAACAATGAATTTATATAAAACATAGCTGCTATAGTAATACTTACAAAATAGTTATGACACTTAGATTTCCAATCATAGCTTCCTTTCTATAGCATCCAATTTATTTCCCTCCCACTGTATCTGCCAGGAAGTTGGTTAGATGGAGTTCAATGCTTAGTAATATATTAACTACATTGGTTGTTAAACATTAAGAATTAGCAAAATATATACACTTAAACATATCATTAAGTTAAAATCTTAAATGTGTAAATGACCAAGTATTTAATTAAGAATGTATTTTAGGGGTGGGGGTATAGCTCAGTTGTTAGAGTTGCTGCCTTGCATGCATAAGGCCCTGGGTTCAATCCCCAGCACCAATACCAAATAAATAAATAAATAAATAAAATAAGTACTTTAAATAAAATAATTACCAGACTCCCCCCAAATAACTCTTGTACATATATTTGTGGAGTTCAACACAGAACATTTAAAAATGATTCTATAATTCCAGTAAATTATTTGATTTTAATCTGTGAAATTATATAACAAAATCCTCATTATGGTACCATTCAGGTGTCAATTTAAATGTCATCTTTAGTTAGAATTAGTTTCCAACAAAATTGCATAACTATGTAATATTTTAACAATTTATTGTGACCACATTTAATAATTTAAATTATACATAAATTTAACCATATATATTCAAACATAGGCATGTAGATATTTTAATGTATAGTTAAAATATAGTTTACAATAAAAATTAATTAGTAATAATAGGCTGGAATTTAACTCAGTAGAAGAGTATTGCTTACCATGCTTGAGGTCCTGATTCAGTTTGCAGTACCAAAAAATATAAAATAATAATTAGTAATCAGGTCTAGGAATAGAAAATGTTATTGATATAGCACATAATATTCTTTACAATTGCAATTTCCAAGTCTTTTCTACTTAGTTATAAGTATTTAATTTTATTTAATTATTATGATCAATAATCTCAGAAACTTATTTAGTATACACAGGGGAGAGTACTACTGATCACATATTTTATATATAAATCCCTACATTAATCATTATTTTTTTAGAGAGAGAGAGAGAGAGAGAGAGAGAGAGAGAGAGAGAATTTTTTAAATATTTATTTGTTAGTTTTCGGCAGACACAACATCTTTGTTTGTATGTAGTGCTGAGGATCGAACCCGGGCCACACTCATGCTAGGAGAGCGCGCTACAGCTTGAGCCACATCCCCAGCCCTAATCATTATTCTTAAATATATATTATAAAATAAAAATCAGTAATAATTTTAAATAATAGAATATAAACTTTTATCAATGATATATCTGATATAAAATTTCTAGAATTATTCATATTAAAATTAATATTTTAATATTTAAAATATTAAAATTAATATTTTAATATTTCTCAATTAATGCCTCTTACCACTCTACTCATATATTATAATTCATTATATGCAACAGTTAGATGGAATGATTTTCATCACAAGATTATAAATGAGTTTAAGTTTTTTGCAAAACAAGGTAAATGTATAAATTTCATGTTTGATAGCAGAACAAAAATTCTATGCTATAATTTCCCTTGTCATGCTAAACCAAGCACCATATTGTGACAATAAATATTCCACAAACTGAAATACACATTATAAATCAGGAAAATGTTTGAAAGGTAAACAATACAACAAGCATACACCATGAAACTTCTCTGCTCAAAGAGAATCTAGGAAAGGAATTTTATGATAGTTGAAACAGAAATAAACAAGGAAATGTCTCTCCATATTATTCAAGTCCATTAAATTTTTACATGCTATACAACAGAAAGAATTTGTGAGCATAATGCCATATTAAGTTATTTTTATAGGAATTGTATGAAGTTCAGTGTTTTTATGCAATTTTAGAGAGAACTTTTGTAAGTATCATATATCACATTCTTTCAAACTTGTGCAGAGAAACTCAATAACTGTACACAAGTATGCTTACAACCCAGTACTTATGTATCTATATTCAACAATAAGAAGCTTTTATTGGTAAAAATAACAAATATAGTTTATATTACATAGAAAAATAAATGTGAGTTCTATATAAGATCCATGCAATTAAAATAAGTTATAATGGACAAATCCAAGTTTTCAGAACAAGAGTCATTTCTTTCAGTTATTAAAGTTTATTTTATCAAGGTTTTTTTGATAAAATTTTTTTGATAAAATTTTCCAAGGTTCTATGAATTAGTAAAATAATAGCCGATATCTAAAGTTATATTTTGATGAACTCTCTCCTACTCCATTTTATTCTTAGACAATATAGCATTTAGAACTTAGTTATTTAATACTTGAGCAAAGTGTACATCAATGGCAATAGGTAAATTTTTAATAGCTTTGTTAAATTTATATCATTTGTTTGCATATTATATTTATAAGTAAGCAAAGTTAAATTATATAACTAATAATAATTTACGATAAATATGCAAGAAATACAAACTCTTGAATATTCATAGGGAAATATATTGTTCACTTAATAATTTGTATAAAATGAGTAATGGTTTATTTATTTCTAAGGTAGTGGAATAATCTTCCATTTCATGCTGAACAATATAATTTGAACATTGTTCTGTAAATATAAGCTTCTTGTAAAAATAAAAGTGTTACAAAAATCAAAAAAGAATGTGATAATAACTTGCAGACTTTCTAACAGCATATAACTTCTTACATATTTGCCTCAAGGTGAAATGAAAAGATAATCAGTGTTACTGATTAAAAAGTGATTTGCAGAGCATTGTGGTACTTATGTTTACATGACAAGGGGCTGTTGCATAAGCTGGTTGATGCTGCATAATACAGCACCCCAAAGAATAGTGGCTAATGATTTATTTAGCTTTTGATTCTATGATTTGCCAATTTATACTGGGTTGAGTATAATAGTTTTTTTTTTTTTTTTAGTTGTACCTGGATTTTCTTATTCATCTATTGTCAAATGTCCATCAGCTGAGTGTTGGCTTTACCAGTTTTGATTCATCTGTCTTCAGTGGCTAGATAAGGTGGTTCTGGTCCTTATAATCTCTCATTCTTCTTCAGGATAGTTCCAGAATTCAGAGATAGAGCAGAAGAATACAGGCTTAGAAATGGAACATAATCAATTACTTCTGAGATCTTCTATCAGAAAAAAAAAGGTCAAAGGGACATACCAGATTTAGGGGGATGAGAAAGAATTCCACTTCTATGGTTAGAGCTGCAGAGCCACAGTGTCAAAGAAACAAAAAAATAGTGAGAAATTTTCCAATTTTGCAGCTTGCTATAGATGGAAAAAAGATTCTTCTATTAAAAAAAATATTAGGTCTGAGAAACACAATATATGATATAATACAAATTTCAGAAGGACTCTATATTTCCAAAATGACAATAAGTTTAAATCAAAGATCATTTTGTACTTATTTTTCACTACAATTAATCAAACAACCAATATAGCTATGAGTTAAAAGACTGTCGCAGTCTCTGTAGTCTTACAAAACACATGTTTTACAAATCACGGGCAAGTTTGACTAATTGTGTGGGCATTTTATGGATTCAGTTTAAGTTTTAGCATTGTTATTCTAATTGCACTTTGCTGTTTTCATTTTTCAGATACAGTGAATCTGATTAAATACATATAATCTTTTATTTTCCTTTGTTTTTGTTTCCCAGAGTGGAAATTTGCTATAGAAGAGAATTTTAGCCAGATATTTTACAACTGTCAATTATTCCTAAATACATAACCTCAAATTAAGGAAAAGTATATTAAATATTTTAATGCAATATTAAAGCCATATTTTTAAAACCCAAAATATGCTTGATAATTTTATGCTGCTATATATTCCCTAAATAAATTTTTTTGTCTGATTGACCTGATAAATTATTGGTTGTATAAATGGTACAGGGTTTTTTTTTTTTCCCCTCTAGCATTTTCAGCAATCTATGAATCTAAGGATTGAAAAATTCTTGGCTGCCTCTGTTTTCAGGGATTCCAAATGTACTAGAAACTGAAAAATTGAAAACCTTACTACACCAAAGATAGGGTACCTTAAAAGTGTATGTAGAGCAAAAAATATCTCTCTTATAAAACTACAAAAGAGAATTTTTTATTGGCTATGATTTTAGGATGTATTGTATTATGAACTAATAAAGCACAAAAAGTGTGATCATTTAGGACTTATGTGGAAAGCTGCATGATTAAGAAATTAAAATCTGTGTTTATGTCTTTGAGTGGAGGAATAGCGTAATGGGAAGATGTAATCAAAATCTGAACTTGCTGTCCCTTATAAATGTTACTCTCAGCCTCTCAGTGGTAGACACTATATATGTCCAAATGTGTTGTTCTTTTAATTTTTTATCTAGACATAAAATGGACACTTATTTGAAGATTGCACATGACTTCTTTGAGCAAAACATTAGTGGAATGCTTTCAGGGTCAGGCAACCCATTTTAGTAAGAAATGTCATTAGATGAGCAAAATAAAACCTTCAAGAAATTTCAACAGAAAGTTAAGAATAGCAGTCAATAATAATAATTGATGGCGACGAAGAAGAATTTTATCTCAACTTGCCTGGAGGACTGAAGATGGTTTCCTCTAGTTGTTGACTGAAATTGCCTAAGAAAAAAAAATAAAGTGACCTTCTAGAATTTTGATGTGGGTAAATGTCTTTGATAGGGAATTCTCTCTATTTAGGTAGCCTGGTCAGGCATCATCTATCTCCCAGTGTTCTGAGAGCCCAAGGCTAGAAATGGCATCTAAAGTAAACTTGTTCCAAAGGAAAAGATATTTTAGTCTTAGGATTAATTTTAAAACTATAGTTGAAAATGAGCTCTCAATGCTGGGTCATAAATAGTGGTGTTAATTTGAATTTAAAATCATTGGAATGAAAAACAATATTTTAATAAACATCTTAGGTATCAATATTGCTAAAGTAGCAGACAGTATACCTAGGTTTTAAATCTGAAACTAAAACATGCAATTAGGTCTGCTCATTCACCTCTAAAGGATTATAGAGATAATCTCTATGACTCAGTATTCTATTCTCCATATTATGAAGGATTGCCTTCATACAACTGATGCATTCATTTTTACTGAGTGAGATACAGAGGAGATGATTATCAGTATTTGAATAGAGAAAGTCACGTGGGGAACATGTGGTCATCAAATGTCACAGCTACCTTTAGCTAATAAAATGAGGAAGAAAATTTGGTAAAGAACCACAGTGGGATTCAGCGACATTACTAAAATACGATTTAAACTTGAAATAACTCATTTAAAGTAAAATTATTTAATATAATATCACAAATTTCTTCTATATCTTTACCTCCTTAAGTAGCTTATATTTATTCCCATGTTAAGAAGAACAATCTTTAGCATAAATGTCATCTATGATCCCTCACTCACCAGCCCTCTCTATACTATTTTTGCCATATTTGTTGATTCCAAATGTTATTTCATGAAAAGTGTAGCAATTTTCACTCCAAACAGAAATGATCAAGCATATACATTCCTTCCCCAAAACTTTGTACTTTCCATAGACCTACTTCAAAGTAGTTCTGGTTTCTCACCCTGAATAATAAAAAAGCACTGAAGCATCATGTATAATAACAATTTTAATTTTTACTTCTTTACTAAGGACATTCATAAGTGAATGTCATTTAATTTTAATTTTAATTTTAATTTTCAACAAGTGAATGATGGTGAAGAATAAAATTCCTACAAGTACAACTAAGTACCCTGTCTTGATTTATGCTAAGGTACCAGCAATCTTTTTCACTATTGATTTTTACCAAATCAGTGCAATGATTAACATAGCAAAACAATGATTTAGACATTACAGATATCTTGAAAGTATCTCAGGGACCTTTCATAGATTCATAGATCACACTTTTAGAATCTCTGAATAAGAAGAATTTTCACATGTTTACTCAGTTTCCATTGCTCTATTTCAATAGAGCAATGTCCCAATCTTCCCAGGAAATCTCATATGTATTTTCAAATATAGGGATAGAATATCTCAAACTGAGAGAGATCATCACTGACATATCTGTTAACATCTTCATAGAATCAGTGACTTTTCCTCTGAGATGTTCATAATAGCTGGTATTTTTCATTAATTTATTATTCATTTTGATATTTTTTATCTTCCAGTTGAGCACTATCATAAAATCAAAAAACTAAGGCCCCACAGATTTTATGCATATAATCACTGAATTGGACAGGTGGTGGAACTGAAACAGAAATAGTAGACACAATAGCATCTAAATGAGGAATGCATGGCATTATCTCAAAATGCACTCAAAGCCTTCCTTCAAGGGGATCATGAGGACCCATTGAAAGTCCAACTGAATGTATCTTCAAGAATTCTCATCCTCGGATTCCAATTTGTCACCTGTGGTTCAGACTGGAATATTAACAAAGACAGAGATAATGACATGGTATCATGGTATCTCACTTTTTTAATTCTGCTTTGCCATTCCCCTCTCCCCCCTGCTATTCTAGCACCTATCGATGTATAGAAAATATGTTGAATTTTCAGATAAGATTAACAAATGAAAGAACACATTTTAATTAGTTAGAAATTATTAGAATATAAATATAAACATTTTGGTGTTGAAAAAGCTAGAATAGTGATTCCAGTCTGTTTAGTGGACTGGTGACTGTAAATTACAAGTGGCTTTTGGGCTATGTGAGAAATAAATTACAAATGGGTGAAAGAAAGGTAAACTATGATGCTGACAAAAGTATGTGCCTGCAGGTCTGAACTGGAATTGAATTGATAGATCGTAAATTATCACGACAAATAACAGTTGTATATTTTTCTCATACTTCTCTTCCTTCTATAGTAAATAAATTTGATTCCAACTCATAAGCTCTATATTAAAACTGTTTTCATAAAAACAAAAGAAAATATGAGGGTCTGAAGGGGAAAAAGAGAAATGTAGGAATGTTTATAGGAACATGGGGACTGATGCATTCATACCTATATTCCAAATCCATATTCTTCCATCAGTGAAATTTGAAAATAGTACCAGAGGGAGTTATTACAAATTCAACTGCAATTTCAAGCCACTGACACCTGAGAAATTTGATGATTATAAACATGTGTCTCGTGGTCATCAAGATGATGAAAACTTTTATTAAGGAAACTGAAGATGGCAATTAGCAAGGGTAATTTGATGGGTTAAGAATGAGATACATATAGAAAATAATAATAAATTTATGTGATAATACAGAGATAGAAGGAGAAATCCATTGCTTTTGTTTTCCTATTTCTATATTCTCTATACTCTGTTGTCTCTGAATTTCGAACTTTACTTTCAGAGAAAAATTGGCTAACTTCTATGTTCTTGTAAATTGTAAGATCTCTACCCTACATATCAGAGCAAAAGGATATGAAAATCTACTTAAGCACAAATAATGAAGGACAGATTATAGCTAAAATAATGACTTAATCACTTTGATCAAGTTTTAGTTTAATAAATGCTACAACAAATGAAAGTAATGTCTTCTAAAAGGATTTACAGAGTCGCTTTGTGCCCTATTTATCTATTTTTAAATATAAACATTGAAGGAAACTTTTCTGTACTTTGCTTTTTAACTTAGTAATATACCTTGGTAATAATGCATCAAGTCAGATAATATAGAGCATTAATTTAATAACTGAATAATGTTCAACCGCATGTGTGTGTCTATATTGTTTAGTCATTTCTCTCCTGTTGGATATTTGTGTTTAGATTTTCCCTATCCTTTAAAACTGCAATGAACCTGTTCATCATAAACCTGTTGTTGTGCACACTCACAAGTATGATCTCATACATGCATACAAATGAAATAAAACAGTTCATGGCACCCTCTGTACCCCAAAAGATTATGATAATTACAAATATAAATAATAAATATAAGCTTATTGTGATATCTAAAAGAGAAGTACAGGCTTCCTTAGTTATTGCATTCTCCTCTTTGAAAATTTGTTTTTCTCTCATTGTAGGAAAAAAGTATCTATTAGTCTATTGGGCATGTGCTTACTTCTTTTGTTTTTAACCTTGAATATACAGTTGAAACACTGTTTAAAATCATATTTTGGTGAGCTCCTTTTTTGTATCCACTTCAATGTGATTGAAGTTACATATTTGTAGTAGAGTTTGATTCATTTGTAGCAATCTGCATTCCACACTGATTTCTGACAAAAATCCATCTTGAGCTGTCCAACTTCCCATATTTCTTTAAATTTGTGCACACTCTGGTTTCCTCTTTGTGGTGTACTAGGGTTTAGATGTGATAAAAGCCATCGAGTATTAACCATCACAGTACCACATAGAATGAACCTATAACTCTTCAATTCCCTTGTGCGGGCTCTTTCATCATTAATCCCTCATCCTTCCCACAGCTATCGGCAACCACTGACCTACTTTCTTTCCCTAAACTTTTGCCATTTCAAGAACATCATATAAATGAACTAATAAAAAAAAACTTTAGATTTCTGAATCTGACCTATTTCACTTAACAAAATGCATTTTATTGTATGATTCTGAGGTTTGTTTATTTTTATTGTTCAATAGTTTATTTTTATTGTTCAATGGACTAAAGTTGACATTTCCTTTTAACTATTGATGATTGCTTTTTGAAATTTCTGTTTGGGGCAATTATCCATAAAACTGCTGTAATCAATCTTCTATAAGTCTTTTTGTGAATGTGTGTGTGTGTGTGTGTGTGTGTGTGTGTGTGTGTGTAGAGGTATAGATATAGATATAGATATCTCCACATCACTGTCTTTCATTAAAATCACATTGTTGTGTGGGCTTTGGTTTCAGAGGAAGACTTGAAATCATGTAGATTGACTAATCTTATTTTGTTGTTTTATCAAAATCATTTTCTAGAACTTTTTGTCCTTTCTAGTTCTTTTATAAATTTTAAAGTTGCCTTCTCATTGTATACAAAATGATTGCTCTGATTTTGAATGAAACTATTTTACATCCATAGATCACTTTGGAGAGAATTTAGACTTTCAACCCATGATATAAATTGCTCCAGATATTGACATCACATTTATTTCTTCACCAGTGTGTTTTAACTTCCCTTGCAACGATCCTTTGTATATTTTGTGAGATATATATCAAAATGAATCTTTTTCTGGTGATATCATCTTGTAAATGGTGTATTCCTTCCAAGTTTTGAATCCAAATGGTCCATTGCTTTATGTGTGTCATGTGATCTCTGTAACTAAGGATAACTCTACATTATTTTTAGTCTTCCTATGTAGACTATATGAAGCCAAAGTGATTAACATAAATGTATTCATTTTTTTTTCACTTAAAGCCATTTTGTGTGTAATTAATAGAGTCTTGACTTTATAGAAAAAAATGACTGGAAAGTACAGAAAGTGCCTATGTAACTCCAAAAATATTTTCCTTTCAGTTTCTCTTACTATTAACATCTGCATTAGGGTTCTACTTTTATTTTTGATGAGCCATCCTTGATAGGCATATTATTAATTAAGTTCATAAATTAAGTTAGGGTTCACTACATATTGTACATTCTACAGGTTTTTATAAATGTTTAGTGACATGTGTTTGCCATACAGATTTTTACAAAATACTTTCACACGTACCCTAAAAAAACACCCTCTGCTCTACCTATTCATTCTTCCTTTGCATTACTAGCAAACACTGATATGTTTCTGTGCCTACAGTTTTACTTTATTTTCTTTCTTTCTTTCTTTCTTTCTTTCTTTCTTTCTTTCTTTCTTTCTTTCTTTCTTTCTTTCTTTCTTTCTTTCTTTCTTTCTTTCTTTTTGAATATAGTTGGAATCATACAGTTATACAGCCTTTTAGATTAGCTTCTTTCACTTAGTACTATGTATTTGAAGTTTTTCTATGTCTGTTGTAGTTTGCAGTTTATTTATTTTATCCCTAAATAATAGTTCCTACATAAATTTAGGAACATGTTAGAGTCGCATATTGGAGGCTATATGTTTTTTTCAAGTTTTGATAAGTATTAATAAAGCTGCTATAGTTTATTAATGTATAAGATTTAGTGTGTTTTTGTGTTTGTAGACATAAATTTTCTTTGCATTTGGGTAAATACTAAGAAGCATGGTTTCTGGATTATGTGCTAAAAGTTTTATAAGATTATAAGGTTTATTTTTGTAAGAAAGTGGCAAAATGTCTTAAAAGTAGTGCATTTCCACCAACAATGAATAAGAAGTCCTGATGCTCTACACACACATCATTTGGTGTTATCATTGTTTTCTGTTTTGAAATTTTGTCCTTTGAATAGATATGGTTTTTAATTCTTCTCCTTAAAATTAATATTTTTCTTGCAAAAATTCTTCTTGCAAAAAGTATGAGTTTAATTCTTTTTCTTGCAATACTGCACTGGATAGTTGTTCTCTACCAATGTTGATTAGAAGTGTTATAAAAAGATATACCTTACTCATGATCATAAACACTCAGGCTTTAATCAGTAGGCATATGTTAACTGCCTTTTATTAGTCTAAGAATATTTTCTTCATTTTAGATTTTACAGAGAGGTGCTTTTGATTTTGACATTTTTACTGAATGTAAGTTGAACTTTGTGCAATGCATTAAAATGGTAGTTTTCCTTATGAAGTCTGTTATGGTAAAGAGAATTGATTAATTTCTAATTTAATATGTTTAATATTTGCAATAGAAACCAATCATTCCTTATACATTATTTTTCTACTATTTTATAAAACTTTTAAAATTCAATTGTAGTTGAGAAAAAAGTTTTGATATCTTTAGTATTTAACTTGATGTTTTGAAATATATATGTATATACACACACACAGATATACATATATGAAGTATAATATGGTTAAATTGAGTTGATTAACAAAGAAATTACTTCACATAACTTGATTTTTTTATTGTAGTAAGAATACTTAAAGTATAATCTAAGTGATTTCAAGTATACAATACATTGCTATTAGCTATAGTCACCAGGCTGTACAATAGATATATTGTAATTTTTCCTATAATCTAACTGAAACTTTGTGTTCTTAGAACATTTCTACCCAAACTTTCTAGCCTTCAGACTATTGTAACTGTCCCTCTACTCTCTGCTTCTGAATTTTATATTTGTAGGTTCCTCATATTTTAAGATCATATGGTATTTGTTTTATATTGCCTGAAAAATACTGTCACCTAACACAATGACCCCCAGGTTCACCTATACTGTCACAAAAGAAATAATTTTTAATGGCTCAATAATATTCCATTGCATATATAGAACACCTTTACTTTATCCCCTCATCCACTGATGGACAATCAGCTTAACTCTATAGTCACCAGGCTGTACAATATGTCTTGGATATTTTGAATAATACTGCAATGGACAAGAAAGTACAGATATTTCTTCAATATCACTATCTAATTTCCTTTGGATGTATTCCCAGAAATAAGATAGTTGATTCATATGGACTGTGGTTTTAATGTGTCCCCTGAAAGTTCATATGTTAGAAACTCAATCTCCAGATTCATCTATTAATGCTATTTGGAGGCATAACCTTTGGGCTGTAATTAGCATTAGATGAGATCATTAGGATGAGACTTCCATAATGGTACTAGTAGTTTTACAGGAAGAGAATGATCCAAAACAAGAGCCTTGCTCTGTCTCACCACTGATGACTTTTGCCCTGTTATTATGCTGTAAGAAGGCCATCACTAGATGCCAACGAGATGCTGATCCCATGGCATTAATAACTTCTAAAACTCCATAATCAGGAGGTAAATAAATCTTTGTTATTTATAAGTTATCCAGTCGGTGGTGTTCAGTTATAGCAATAGAAAAGAATCTAAAACAATATGGTAGCTTTGTTTTTTTTTTAACTCTTTGATGAACTTCCATTCTGTTTTCCATACGGGCTATATAAATGTACGTTTCTGCCAACAGTATGCAAGAATATGCTTTTTCACAGATCTCCCCCAACATTTAGCCATGCTTCCAGATGTGAAGTCATTGTGATTTTAATTTGTATTTCTCTGATGATCAGTAATGTGGAGCATATTTCTATATATCACTTGGTCTTTGAACATTTTCTTTGGAAAAGTACCTCTTTAGGTGCCTTTCCTATTTTTCAGTTAGGTTACTTCCTTTCTGGCTATTCAGTTATTTGCATTCCTTATGCATTCCTTATGCATATTTTCAAGCCATATAAGACCCTTATCTTATATGGCTCGAAAATATTTTCTTCCATTTTTAAAAAAGCATCTACTATTGTCTTTTCACTATGCTGAGTGTTTTCTATGGTATACAACAGCTTTTGATATAATCTCACTTGTTTATTTTTGTTTTTGTTTTCTGTGCATTGGGGATCATATCCAGTAACATCATTGTTCACAGCAATTTCACGGAGGATTTTAACTTATGTTTACTTCTAGTAGCTCCATAGTTTAAGGTCATATATCTAAATCTTTCATCTATTTTGAGATGATTTTCACATGTGATGTGAAATAGTACTCTGATTTTATTCTTCTACATTTGGATATCTAGTTTTTACAAAACTACCATGGAAGAGATTGTCCTTTCCCCCATTTTATGTTCCTGGAACCTTTGTCAATAAAATAACTTGACCATATGTATGGATTTATTTCTGGACCCTCTATTCTGTTCCATTGGTTTGTGTCTCTTGTTATGCCAGTACCATGCTGTTTTAATTTCTATAGCATTGTGGTAGATTTTGCAAACAGATGGTGTGATGCCTCAAGCTTTGTTCTTTTTGCTCCAAATTGCTTTGGCTATTTGGGTTGTTTTGTGGTACTATACAGAATTTATAATTTTTTTTCTATTTCTGTGAAATAATGTCATTGAGATTTTTGATGGGGATTGCATTGAATGTGCACATTGTGTGGGATAATTGCTTTAGGTAGTATAGAAATTTTAACCAAATTGATTCTTCTGCTTCATAACCATGAGACATCTTCCATTTATTTGTAACTTCTTCAGTTTCTTTCATCAATGTTTCATAGATTTTAGTATGTACCTCTTCTACCTTCTTGGTTCAGTTTATTATTTATAAGTATGTTCTTAACTATTAAAAATTGGAGTGTTTTCTTGATTTCTCTTTCAAGTAGTTTGTTGCTAGTATATAAAAACACTGTCAATGTTTGTTGACTGTATATTCTGCAATTTTACTGAATTGGTTTACTATTTGTAGCAGATTTTTGATGAAACCTTTAATGTTTTTTATGTATAAAATCACTTCATCTACCAACAGGAACAATTAAGTCACTCAGATGCTTTTTCTTTCTTTCTCTTGACTAATTGCTATCAATGCAACTATTTTGTGTAGCTTATTTCTTTATGTGTATTTTCTTTACATTTTATACAAAGGAAGTATTTTATTTCCTTTATGCAATCAAATTCTAACATCTAAGTAATATAAATATGAAAACAAAATAACTTTTTTGGGGGGGTACTGGGGATTCAACTCAGGAGCACTTAACCACTGAGCTATATCCCCAGCCCTATTTGTATTTTGTTTAGAGACAGCGTCTCACTGAGTTGCTTGGTGCCTTGCTTTTGTTGAGGCTGGCTTTGAACTCGTGATCCTCCTGCCTCAGCCTCCCGAGCCACTTATTACAGGCACATGTGCCACCACACCCGGCCAAAATGACTAAATTTAAGGAATACATTCATTCAAATATTGTTAATACCTGGAGCAAGAATGAATTTACAACCCCAATGTTTTATTCCAGATTTTTTTTTTCCTGATACAACATATAAAATAAATCAAGCATGAATAGGTTTAGGGCAAAGCATACATGTGATTGTATTCTAATTAAATAATCAGATCATTATGTAATCATTACAGGGAATAAAGCTGGTTTGTGAAAACTTGTATAAAACTAATTGTGAAACAAAATAATATAACATATACATAGGGGAAAAAATTACCTCATTTTTGGTTTTAATGAAAACAACTGAGGGCTGGGGATGTGGCTCAAGCGGTAGCGCGCTCCCCTGGCCTGCGTGTGGCCCAGGTTTGATCCTCAGCACCACATACAAACAAAGATGTTGTGTCTGCCGAGAACTAAAAAATATATATTAAAAAAATCTTCTCTCTCTCTCTCTCTTTCTCTCTCTCTCTCTCTCTCTCTCTCTCTCTCTCTCTCTCTCTCTCTCTCTCTCTCTCCCCTCACTCTCTCTTTAAAAAAAAAAAAATGATAAGAATTGAGACAAAACTTTAGTCCCAGCTGCCACCAGGTGCCCATGGTAAGGATCTAAGAATGATACCCTAGCAGTCCTGTCAGGGAGTGAGGAAAAATGGTCGTCTGGGAACCTGTAAGATCCTCTCATTAACAAAAGCCTGCTCTTCAGGAGGAACATTTCTTCTTCAGGAAAAAGAAAAAAAAAAAAAAGTACTGAAAATGTATCTCAAATGTGAAAAGAAGTTGCTTCTTACTTCAACACCTTCAGCTTTTCTGACAAGGAGAAAAAAAAAAAAAAACATAGTCAACATGGGAGAGAGCTTCAGAGAAACTGACAGGGAATGCTGTGGCCAGAGAGTGAGCAGAGACAAGAGAAAAATAGACAGTCAAGAAAGACAGAAAGCAAGCAAGAAATTCACCACCAAACAAAGGACAAGAAATACTTGTAAAAGGCTATGTTCCCCCAGATGCAATTCCACTGAAAATCTGATTTCATCAGAAGGTTATAGAACAGGGCTCCTCCCATGTCCTCTAAATACTTCAATGGAAGCCTGTTTAACTGCAGAGGATTGTGCAGGAAACGGCAATGAGACAAAGCTCCTGTTGAGGGGTAGTTTACAAAGGGAAAGTTGAAAACCAAGACTGAGACAAAAATAAGCACACTAGGAGAATTTAAATCCTCTGCTCCCTACAGCTACAGTAAATGTAAAACACAGTCCACACTTAGTCACATTAGCATAAATCCTCATGCTAGATGTATTGCCTCAGTTCCTTTAAGCAATTACAGCTTTAAATAAAAAATTACAGCGAGTGCTAAAGGAACAACAAAGACTGACACAGCCATCCTCAACACCAGGCTGGGGAATAACACATCTGTTGAATTTAGCAGATGAGAAATTTAAAATGATTGTTCTTAATATATTAAGGGATCTCATGAAAAAAGTTGACTATGTACAATACCAGTTGGATAATGTTAGCAGAGAAGGGAGCTACTTTAAATATTCAAGAGTAAATCCTGAAATCAAAAACACTCAAAGAGAGATACGAATATCATTGATAGGATTGCTATGGTGTGAATGTGTATGACCCCTCCAAAATTCATGCTCATATTAATTCCCCAGTGCAAAATAGTATTCCATGTTGAGACTTTTAGGAGGTTATTAGAGCTTTTGAATAATGAACTCCTTGTCTCCATCTGAAAAGGTCTTTATTTCTCATTCAGTTTTGCAAGACAATTCTATTGTACACCTAATTCTAGGTTGGCATGGTTTCTTGTTTTGTTTTGCTTTTTCCATCAACATTGTCCTATTCCTGCTAGGCCCCTGTTACTTTCCCACATTTCTGCCATATGAGAACACAGTATTATTCCTCTGTGGCAGACAGAGCAACAAAGTGCAGCTTTGGAAAAACAGGCAAGGCTCTTGCCAGAAACCCAACTTGCTGACACCTTGATGTGGATTTTCTTGTCTACAGAACAGAAATAAATAACTTTCTGTTCTTTATAAATGGCTCAATCACAGGTATTTTTCTTTTCTTTAATAATAGCTGTAACAGACAGGGCTCTTTAGTAAATTTCAAGAAAACAGTAAGGAATTAGTGATCTAAAAGATAGGTTAATATAAAATTTTCAAACTGAAACTCAAAAATAAAAATAAAAAAAAATTTGATAGGTTAAGGAAGAATGCTGGGAAATTTTCAAAAGCTATCCTATGTCTATAAATGGAATTCCATAAAGAGAAGAAAGAATAGGGCAAAGGAAATATTGGAAACAATAATGACTCAGAACTTGTTGAGAATTCCAACTGAGTTAAATACAAAATACACACATTCTCTCTCTCCCTCTCTCTCTCTGTCTCTCTCTCTGTCTCTCTCTCTCTCTCTCACACACACACACATACACGCACACACACACACACACATACATACACATTTAAAAATATTCTCATTAAAATACAGTTAACCAAATGCAGAGATAAAATCTTAAATGAAGCCAGGAGAGGGAGGGGATACAGCATGCTAACTATAGAAAAACAAGAATAAGAATCACAATGGACCTATAAACAGAAGCTATTCCAGCAAGAATAATCTGTAAGTGTTGAGGGAAAAATAAATAAATAAATAAATCTGCCAAACTAGAATCCTGTCCAGCAGAATTGACCAGTAAAAGTGAAACTGAAATAAAGAGCTTTTCAGAGGGAGACAGTCTGAAAGAGTTTATTACCAGAAAACCTGTTCTGCACATAAAAATATTTTGTACAGTTTTTCAGGTAGAAGAAAATAGTACACAAATGAAGCATGATGATAAGGGGAAAAATATACATTTTTATTTTTTTTCTCATTTTAATTGATCTAAGATTTTAGTTGACAGGAACAATAGTAATAACTGTTGGTTATTTTAAGATCAGGCACCGGTGACCAAAAGGAGGCAGATTAAAAGGCTGCTGAACAAAGTTTTATTGAGATTTGCTCCCATGTAAGACCCTCCAGTCCAACAGAGCTGTCTGAAGGAGCCGCACCCAGGTGCAGCCAGATCAGAATTTTATTGGGCTTAGGGCAGGAAGAGAATGCTTGGATAGGAAAGGGAGGCTTTTAGAGTCCCTTGTCCTTCTGGTGGGGGAGCTTGCTGAGATGCTGGATGGGTCAGGAGACCCTCTGATTGGCAGGTGGTTCTGTTGGTTGGTGCCTGATTGGTTATTCTTTCCTGGGCGGGTTGCCTGGTGCTTTGTTCCATTTAGCCACCTCAAAGGGACCTAACAGTTATTATTGCAGGTGGATAAGTGACAATCACAAGGGATGGGAGAAAATTACTAGATTGCTATCTCACAAGGCATCTTCACCACAATTAAAGTCAAGAGTTTCATTTGACATGATTTATACTATTTTAGAATACATTTTAGAAACCCAAGGCAACCATTGAAAATGTTATTTTTTTAAAAAGTGGAAAATAAACACTGAAACCAGAGAAATTGAAATGACATATTCAATTAAAACCAATGAAGTTAAAATTGAGGGATAACAATCAAAGAATAAATTTAATTTAATAAATAACATTAGACTCAATGTAGTGAACTCATAGATGTTGTACAGATGTATTCAGAGAACTCATGCATAGTAATTTATACATAAAAAATGATAATCCTCAAAAGATACAGAAATAGTTAACTTTAAATTAAACTGTTTAAATAAAATCATTTGTATTATTTTAAAATCTTCTTTACAAGACAATGAATACTCATTCAAATAAGAACATTTATAAAGTGAATACTCAAATTTATCAGTTTTACGTAAATGTGAGCTAAGGAAAACATGCTAAATATCTATAGGCACGAATGAGTCAAATCAGGATGTAAAAGGATCTAGAAATTGTGTTTTATTTGTTCCTGTTTGTGAAGAATCCACAAAGCTTTCTGAGCCATTGTGACATGTAGAAACTAACATCAGTTAAAAGTTAGTATATAACAGGATGCAACTTTCTGGGACAGATTATGATGTTTATTGAGACAGATTCATTGTTAGTACTGCACATTGCTTACTTTTGACTTTCGTTTTTTAAAAAAAAAATTGTTGAAAGCTATTCAGTTGGAAGTCTTTGAGAACCATACAACCTATATGCCTGAGGGAGGAGGCAAATTCTTCATCCGACTTTGTCAAGCAGAACCCCCAAGGAATCAATAGAAGAAATATTGAACCTGTTCCTTCAAGCCTCAAAAAGAAGTCAAGGAGAAATCATACATCTAGCATTCACTTGAAGAAAAACATAGAGTAGTAATGGATAACTTTTTTTTTCTAAGAATAGTGATAGAGGCTCTTTTTCAAAGAAAGAGGCAGTGATTTTAAACTGCCGAAAATTAGGAAGCATTAGAAGAAGAAATATGATGTACATACCAATGATGAAAGGCATGTGGTTCTATGCTTACATATCGTGGCAGAACTGAACAATGTCTTGGAGCTATTCCTGATATGTCGTCCACTGGACTCAGGAAACAAGGAGAAAATATCCCCAAATAGCAAACTACTGAGTTTTGTGCCATTTTCTCAAACCTCAGGGGGATTTTTAACATTACATTGATAACATTTTTAAATCCTTATTTGTCTTCACAGTGTATTGTAACAGAAAGCAAATATGTCAACCAGTCAATCTTTTTTGAGATTTTTTTTTGGGTCAGATATATAAACATTGATATGACTACTATCCATATATTGATATTGTATCTCTGCCATGATATTTTATATAGTTTCTCTGTGCAGAGAGTAAAGGAAAACTCTCAGGATAGGGATATTGGGTTTGAGCCCTGATTGTGAAAATACTGAACTGTCACTTTTTTACCATTTATTGCCCTGTTGTATAATAATGGAACAGTATATGTAAATTAAATAAATTCATTTTTTTCTTGTACTGAGGATTGAACCCAGGGACACTTAACCATTGAGCCACATTCCCAGACCATTGTAAAATTTTATTTAGAGACAGGGTCTTATTGAATGGCTTATAGCCCCAATAAGTTGCTGAGGCTAGCCTTAAACTTACAATCCTCCTGCCTCAGCCTTCCAAGCCGCTGGGATTACTGGTATGCACCAAGACACACACAGCTACAAATTAAATAAATTCTTCTTAAAAACATCTCATCTTATTAGATTATTGAAAGATCTTCAAATAGAATGATTTTTTAAAAATTAATACAGATTAGGTTACTATTGCTGATGAAATTATTTCATACTATATTCTAATTTGAATTTTACATTTAAATCAAATTGTTTCATAAAACAAATATATTTTAAGTACTTTCATTAAAGCCAAATAAAATATTTTAAACTATAAACTACCAAACACAGTGACTAATAATTTTCTAACCTGCAAGATTACAAGTGAGAGGACACAATCACAAGCGCATTTGCTAGGTCACATATCTGGCCTTGATTTCCTCATGTAACTGAAAATAGAACCATTCTTATAGTTCTACAAGTAACTTTGTAAATAAAAGGGACAAAACTATATTAAAAATTTACAAGACAACTTTTTATCCTAGATTTATTCTTCTATAAAATTAAACAATAACCAGATTGATAACTACAACTCAGAATTCTAGCTCAGGTAACCTTAAGGCAAACTAAAGTTAACTGCAAACAAAAGAGATTGTTAAACATATATACCACTATGCATTCAGACTTTTATTGCCAAATATATAAAGTCAAGGGCATTGAGTGTTGTCTGAGATGATCAGTTTTTAAAAATTACCTACAAAACAGTAGAATATACATGGAATAACTGAAAAATGTGGTTTAATGTCAACTTTTTATAAAATTAATCACATGCTACTTTTGTTTGAGGTAAATTGTTTTAAAAATGCCTAAATGCATGGAGATGATATATAAAAATTTTCCAAATTCATTAATAAACTACTCCAACACACCATTAATAATAATAATAATTATAACAATAATAGTAAAAAATTTAAAATGACAATTTGAAAGTGGCATTTTTTTCATGAATGTTGGATAACATTTCTAGATACATTTTTTAGTATATAGAAAGATAAATATTTTTTTAAATGATGAACAATGGGATATGAATGTACTCAAACCCACTTGAATCAATGAATCTTTTCATTTTGTCCACTCTATTAACTGATCAAGTGCAGAAAACTTTAAGAAGATGGGGATATGTCCAGAGATTTGGAAAAACTCAGCAATCAAGGGATAGGGATACAATTCAATGACAGAACACTTTCAAGACCTATCCAATCAAAGTCTCAGGTTCTATCCCCAGCCCATAAAATCAGTACACATTCCTGATTCTGCAAATAAATAAATAAATAAATATTAGTAAGTAAACTCTTCCACTTTTTTAGGTTTATATAACCAAAAGTCTTCTAGACTCTTTATTATGATAGAACAATAAATTCTTCTAACTTGAAAAATTTAGAAGAAAAACATCTCTTGTTACTGCTAATAATAATACTTAATAGTGTTCATAAGAAAAGAAATTCTTTTAAATTGTAAATATTATAAAGTAATTATTTAAGATGAGATGCTAAATGATTAGAAAATTCAATAAAGTCACCTGAAAAGTGCATGCAAAATACTATTTAATATTTTACCATAGTAAAAACTTCAGCCAATGAAGTAAGGAAATTCATACATAGACTTGGTAATATCTTTAAAAATTAATTGAAAATAAGGGTTGGGTATGATGGCGCATGCCTGTCATCCCAGTGGCTCTGGAGGCTTAGATAGGAGAATTGAGAGTTCAAAGCCAGCCTCAACAATGGCGAGGCACTAAGCAACTCAGTGAGACTCTGACTCTAAATAAAATACAAAATAGGGCTAGGGGTGTAGCTCAGTGGTTGAGGGCCCCTGAGTTCAATCTCAGTACCAATAATAATAATAATAATAACAATAGTAATAGTAATAATAATAATAATAATAATAATAATAATAATAATAATAATAGAAGATTAGTCCATTCACAGAGATAACAAAAACAAAGTAATATCTGAGTATAAAGCTAACTATAAACACATTGTTCATACATCTAGCATTTATCTTGTTGAGGTAAAATGCTTTCCTATAGTTTTTAAGAAGTGTAAATTGTGAATATTTTGTGGAAGAAAAATTTTCACTATTTATAAAGTACCTAAATTGGGCATACTGATGACAAATTAATTTTTTTCACATAAATTAGTCTTAAAATATCTCACTGATAAAAATGAATTTAAAACATTCAATCATCCACTAGGAAAATAGAAAAAGATATAAAAAATGTATAACAGAACATTTTTCAAATTCCCAGCAACCTGCTATAAAAAAATAGTTAATCTCACTCACAATTAAATTTTTGTAATAAAATATTTATTTTTGCATATTTTTCCAGTAGTGAAGATTTGGAAGCTAATTTATTATCCACAATAGAGAATTGGTTTTAAAAAAATTACAAAAATATGCATGTGGTATACATTAAAAATAATGAGGTTTCTTTATATTTCTCAATGCAGTTATTTGCAATATATTATAATAGATTAAGAAGCAAGGAGTAATATATTTCCCACACATATCTTTTGTTTAAACCTTAATCTAGGGTGTGAACACATTTTTTGGGGAGGGGGTTCTGAATATTGACTGAGAAACTGTCATTAAGTAAGAAGAGAGACATGGATTTTGAAAAGATTTAATTTTCACATAAATATTCTTTAAATTTTCTAACTTTTGATATAAAAAGGAATACCTACAAAAAATGTATGTTTTCTATTTCTACATAACAAATTAACACCAATTTAATTATATATATAAATTTTTTCATATAACACAAAACAATGTAATTAATATTTGATTGAATTACGGGAGGTGTATATGCTCTAGAGAGCAGGAAACTTGAGAGCCATCTTGGATTTTTCTTAACACAAAATTTTGATCTTTGTGTACCCATTTGCTTCCCTTCATCCTCTCTCTCTTTCTCTCTAATAACAAGATGTGCAAAGATGGCTTTTCATGTTATATTATTTACTAATGAGAAAAAAGTTCAAGGGATAGAAACATGTATTTTTTAATGTTAAATATTGCATATTAATATATGTTTAGACATATATTAAAGCATGCTAATATATGTATAGACATATATTAACACATTGAAGATCTGTAAGGAAAAACAAGTGTTTAATGAGATGATCCAGAGTGGGAAGAGATTATGACTAAGTATTATATGTGAATCCTTTTCCTTCCTTCCTTCCTTCCTTCCTTTCTTCCTTTCTTCTTTCCTTCCTTCCTTCCTTCCTTCCTTCCTTCCTTCCTTCCTTCCTTCCTTCCTTTCTTTCTTCTTCTTTTTTTTTTTTTTTTTTTGGTATCAGGGATTGAACTCAGGGTCTCTCAACCACTGAGCCACATCCCCAGCCCTATTTTGTATTTCATTTAGAGTCAGGGTCTCACTGAGTTGCTCTTGGCGCCTCACAGTTACTGAGGCTGGCTTTGAACTCAGGATTCTCCTGTCTCTGCCTCCGAAGCCACTGGGATTATAGGCGTGTGCCACCACACCCAGCAGGTCTGAATTATTTTTGATGGTAAAATATTCCATATTTCTTCATACATTAAAATTGAAAATGAAGTCTCAAGTAACAGAAGTTCATGTTTGTAAATAGTTTATCTTTCTATTGCCCTATGCTTCTTTTAAAAAAATGAATTAAATTTATTTATCTGTTTTAATTTGGGAGAATACTAAAGAAATTTAAAAGAAGGAAATTAAGTTCTAAATAGTAAACATTTTGCTTTTTATGACCCTGTTTAAAAGTAATAAGAAATGAAGCTATGCATTAAGTTTTTGCTAAAATACCAATTAGTAAAATATATCACCTAATTTTCACAGAGAGCTATTAATGGAGTTTATTCTTGCTCTGATATCATCACTCATGTTTTCCAGACTGCCTTAAACTTCCTTAGGAAAAATAAAACTTGCTTTACTTTTGTTTTGATATTTTATAAATTAGTTTCCCCAAACCAATATGGTAACATGTCTATTTCTTTTTTTAAAAAGAAAAAAAATTGAATCCCCCAAAACAGTTTATTTATTTGTCCAAGAACCCACATTAAGTAACAGGGCAATACACTCTCCAGAATCGGTATTTTCTACTATTATGTCACATTGCCTAGTCTACCTATATCATCCACTCACATAATGATCTGAGAATGGGGAAGTATGGGTTTCAGAAAAATTTGTATGTTTAATAGAACACTACACAGCAATAAAAATGGAGGAAATAAAATATGTCCTTGGTCTGAATGAAGTTTATAAACATAATGATAAATGAAAGAAGATAGGCATAGAGTATTTGCTATAGGATTCTGAGACTAGCCCAGAGGATAAGAGTGATTGCTCTTGAATGTGAATGACATAAAGTGTTTATATGACGGGGAATGATAGGGTATGTGATTTTAGCTAGTTATGCATGTGTATGCATATTTGATTAAAATCAAAGAAGATTTTATGATTTTTCTTATGTGTGTTTTATTGTATAAAAACTCATTTAAGAAAAAGGTATAGTACATTCTCCTTCATCTGATCATGGAAAGCATATGTTTTTTGTAACTATCTTCAAAGAAATTGAAGCTAACATTAATAGACTGAGATAATCGTACATGCATTGTCATTCTATGTCTGCTTGCTTCTTATTCAATTAAACATGATTTCATTCCATTTATTATCTTTCCTTGACTTGGTGGATGTGAATTGAAAAGGCAAACATGTTCGGAATGGGATGGTAGGATATATAGTGTATATATGCTACCTATTGAATATGTATTTAGAAAACCTTCATAAGTAATTTTTTAAAATTTCTGTTGACAGAGATTCATGTACCCTGGAATAGGAATGTTGTCAAACAAACAGTAATTAAATTTCATATTTTCTTTAGTTGACATCATCTCAGTTATCAATATGTTGAATTCCAAGTGACGTGAAGTAATTGAATCTTGTCTCCTTAAATAGTACTTTGGATAAAATAAAGGATCCCTTCTTTAGGCATTTCTTTTATATCTTATCCTTGAAATGTTCAAAATGTTTCATCAAAACACACTTGCTATTTTTTTAATCTTCTTGTCTCTGGACAGTGAGTTCTAAAGATTGGGTTCTGTTTAAAACTTTATAGTATAAACACAAATTATATCCTCTGGTAATTATTGATGTTTACTATATGTCTGCTGATTACACTGCTACCCCTTTTCTGAAATGTAAAGCAGTTTTGCATCATTACTCTCTGGAAAACTTCAGTTACCATAATCTTTAAGAAGTCTAGCATGACATCCTGTTATAGTAATATAATATAGTGGCATCAAACACTTTACAAATGAGAAAGTGGTTGGAAGAATGGTTTTTATGGTAAGCTCATATTATTTACAGTTCCATGACTTTACCCACCTTTTACTTTTCCTTTTTTTTTCTCTAAGATCATGGTGTATATTATCAATGTGTTTGTAATATCACTAAGTGTCTTCTGGAAACTTTTCAAAATGCTCAGTGCAATTTAATAATATATTTCAAAATAATGTAAGAGGAACCTTAACAACGATTCAAGTCTAAACATTTATCATTTCCCAAGAAAGAGGAGTCAAGTGATCTGCCTCATAGTTTATTCCATTCTACCATTAGCTAAGTAGACAGAAAATCGGATGTCATCCAGAGCTCAGTCTGAAAAGCAAATGTATTCTATCAATTGCTTCTAAAACACAGTACTTGGATTTTAAGTAGATTTAGAAATGTTACCATGTGTCAAAATTATACAAAAAAAATTTACCTTATAAACCTCCAAGCTTCAAAAACGGGTGGTAGACATTACATTTTAATATTGATAGGAAACGTGTTCTTCTAACTAAGTCTTTGTAAACACTGTGGCAGATACAATCCCCACTACAGCACAGAATGCTGTTGTGTCTCATCCTCCTTGGCTATGTTTAATGTAAAAACTCTAGGTCACTTATGTTACACTCCTTAAGTATTTTTTTTTCCTATTGGCAGCAGCAAAATTTAATACTGCAGAGAATAAAGGATATGTATAATTTTAATTCTAAATTTTGTTCATTCCACATACCATGATAAATGGAGTAAGGGATTATTTTATTATTATTTTAGAGCTTTGCAATGAAATTTGAAAATTATATATTATTAAGCCTTTTTTTCTCCTTTCAGGTGATCCCTATCATTACTAAATAAGGCCCTTAAGTTATTAGTTCACAACAGTTTGGCAAACAAACATTAGCTTTTGCACTTAATAAAACTAACACTAGCCAACAACCTTGTGTAAAACATTTACCTATTAACTTTTGTTCCTTGTCTAAAACTGTCATTAATCATAACACTTATCTGATACAGTTATAGAGAGTATTCAGTGCATTAATGTTTGTAAAAATGCCAAACATTTGATTCAAAAATAATAAAACCTCATAAATGATAGATATTATGAAGACTGACAGGAACTAATATTCTATTTTAACTAGATATATTTATAGAAAAAGAAGATGATAGATAAACTAAATGAATGCTGATCCCATATGAAATAATTGCTCATATCCATAAATCAATAATCAAATATCAAAAAAGGTGAATCTAGTTCTGTATTTTGACACAGCCTTTTTATGGAATAATTGAGAGAAATAGATTCCAAAATACAAACACGCACAACATACAATCAGTTGGAAAAGAAGATTTAACACTTTGTTATTGAATTGAAAAGATATTTGTTAGTCATCTGTGTTTTCTCAAGATTTTATGTTGTCATATTTTATTGATTATCAGGAAAAATACTTTCTACATTACAAACATTAAAGTGTTGGAGAGAGTGTGAGAAAATTGAACCCTGTATACTGTTGGTGGGAATGAAGATAGGTGCAGCCTCTGTAGGTAACAATACGAAGAATCCTAGTGAAATTAAAAATGGAACTATAATATGATTCAGCAATCCTTCTTATAACTACATACTTTCCAAAAATAAAATAGCCACCTTATAAAGATATATTTTCAGTTCCATGTTCACAGATAGATTACCCAGAAGAGCCAAGATATGTAAACTACCAGTTCCTATCAGTGGATGAATGGATAAGAAATTGTGTAAAATATACACTTAGTCTTAAAAGAGAAAGAAATCTTGCTATTTATGCAAAATAATTGAAACTAGAATACACTAAAGGAAATAAGTCAGAAAGAACAATACTTCATGATTTCATTTCCATGTGGAGTCCAAGAAAAAAATCAATTACATAGAAACACAAAATAAATGATAGTGGCAATAGGGATGGGGTTGTATGGAAAGATGTAGGTCAAAGGTTAAAAACGTCAAGTTATATAGGATGAGTAGGTCTGTATATCTAATGTAAAGAATGAGGACTTACAGAGTAATTTATTGTATATTTCTAATTTGTTAAAAAATATAATTTCCCACAAAAAAGAAAAAAAGTAAAAGAAATGCTCTTCTACTCTAAACTATACTAGATGACAGTTACATTAATTTGCTTGATGATAGTAATTATTTCACTATATAATATATATATATATATTATATATATATATATATAAAGTGTCATTTGTCTTGAATACATACAATGAAAAATAAACCCAAAAGTAAGTAAACAAATGTCCATATTTTAAAATGAAGTGGCTTCAGAAAATTCACCAGAAAGAAAAGATGTAACTGGTCCACGGGAGTAAAAAAAGAAATAAGGTGAGCTTCGAGGTTGATGATTTCCCCAGGTTAGCCTCCACCACAGTAAATGATTAAAGCCGTGCTTGCGGTTTCCTTTTGGCTTGTTATCTTAATGGACTACTCCAGCACCTGGCAGCTCGGCTCTCTTCAGCTCAACTGAGCTTCCAACAAACATAATGAATTGATTTGATTTTCTTTTTAATTTGCTCTCTACTCTCCTCTACCCTCAAGTAGTTAAATAATAAAAGGTCACTAGGGATGCGTTTAGTAAGTAACTTTTTATTTTGTCTATATTTTTAAAAAGATAAGCAAAAGCCTAAATTCTCACACTCGCCCCAACCAAAAATTGATCAATTGTTATCAATGTGAGAGACACTCTTATGTGATAGAAAAGAAGTGAGGAGAAGGAAGGGTCCTAATTCTTCCAAAGCTTGCATTCTAGTTGGGAAAATCTCTAATCCTCACATGTATGTAGGATAAGGCAATATACAGATACACAGAGGCTCTGGAAAAACAGGTCAAGAGAGAGTTAGATTGACTATTATTATAGAGCTTTGCAGGGAAATTGATAATTACATATTATTATATAAAATTTCTCAAAGGAACTAACATTAAATTGGGGGCAAAACATGTATTTGGGAGTTAACCCTTAAGGAGAGGGAGAAAAAGTAAGCAAAGGAATTTCTGGTTGAAATCAGAATAAAAATTGTAAAAAGGGGAGTGAATATACATCTACATATGTAATATAAATATACTTTTTTCTACATTCTTCTTTCTTTTTATTTACATCACTCCTTTTTTTTTTTACAGCATGTCTAATCTGACATATTTTCCTGAGGTTTAGAGGAATAGCATTGGACAAAAACTAAACCCCTGATTTCAAGCATTAAACATGATAACATGTATACATACTAACATGCATATACTACATGTTATATTTATGTACATGCATATATATGTGTGTGTTTATGTACATATATGTATTTTACATACATGTAGTTATTATAGAGGCATTTGTTAAGCAGTAATATAAAACAAGGGGGAAAACCCTATATCTGAGAGATTATTCTCCCATTATATAAAGAGGCAAGAGTAGTAGTTTTGAGGCAAGATCATTGCTGTATTTAGGCAAAGAAAGCAATGTTGTTGGACTGTCATGAAATTGGAGAAACAATGTCAGATAGATATAATACAGAAGCCAAACTAAGGCCTTGAATACAAGAGCAAGCATACTGGAATAACATAAATCTAACATGTGTGCTTAGCAAGAATTACTCTTTCTGAAAAATTTACATTGAGAGAGTAAGAATAAAAATATGGTCATGGCTTAGGGGGCTACCATAGCAGTTCATACTGTAGGTGATAGTGATGTGATTTGGAAATAAATGGTGGCAGTAAAGATGGCAGAGTGTTTAAATTCAGAATACATATTGAAAATCAAGCCCATATCATATTATGATAGAATTGATTTTTCAAGAATGAAGGAAGGGGAAAAAATCAAAATTGATTCTTTTTTTTGATGCAAGCAACCGGAATTTATATTTTTCATTTCTCTAATGGGGACTTCCTGGAGAGTAACTGAATCAAACCTGTACTGAGAAAAGAGAAAGTCAAAATTATGAAGAGGCAGTAACAAAAAAATATATGAATTAGAACTATTTTATAATGTATCAAAATATATTGAGAAATTTGGTAAACATGGAGAACTTTTAATTACTGGAGTGATTAAACTAGAGCAGTGTTTTAGAATGTTATCTAAATAGTAACATAAGTATTATGTTGGCAGAAAGATTATTAGGATTTACACTATGGTGGAGGCAGGCACTTGTGTGATGTGAGTCATTCAAGTAATTTTTGCCAAGCACTTACACATGATACCCTGGTTTTACTCTGTGAGACCAAAGAAGGTGACTAAAACATGGTTCTTTGACTAAAAAAAAAAAAAAAAGTTAATTGTTTCAAAAATCTTAAATATAAGATTATCATGTTTATGTTTGATCTTCTAGTATTTTACCAACAGATTTTAATGATAAAATTAATTAATTATTCTGCAAAATTGACAAGTGATGATTTTTAATAATAAAATATATGCATACATATTTATATAGATTGGTATTTACATTATTAGTAAAATATCACTCTGTTTTGATTGATACTTCACATAAATGAGAAATTAATTTCAGGTGTTTAAAATTATTACATTATATCTAAACAAGAAACTGAAATAAGACAAGGTCCAGAAATTTATAGGAAAATAAATTGAAAATATCAGCCAACAACATTTTCTAAGCCTCTGGAAAAGAAGATAATGTGATGTAATGTGTGAGGATTTATGTCTGAAAAAAATCTCTAATTTTTCACTCCGTTTTCTTAACACTAATCTTAGTATGTTTTCATACCAGGTGCTCAATTTATTATTTGGTAAATCAAGACTATTTTTTTTTTGTTCAAAATGAGTTTTCTACAATTTTATGCAATTTCTTTGATAGCTACATAATATAGCTAAGATATGTGGTTTATCATCTATACACAGAGCTGAAAATTAGATTTAGCTGGTTTTCTACAAAGTTAAATCTTATGGTAGGATAGATGTCAAAAGAATAGGAGTGTGGCCAATAATAACAAGTAAAAGAAAAGCTGACTTATTAGATTTGTATGTCGATCATTATGCTCACCATTGTACATAATTATGTTATTTCATCCTCATGTCTCTTATATGAAATAAACATAATTATTGTCTACAGAAAATGTTTGTTGGACTCTGAGTAACTATAAGATAAAATACTTAGAAATATTTAATGACACACTGTTTGATCACGTAGCTTAGCCTCCAGTATCTGTTGGTTGTCTCTTCAGAAAAGTTATATGATATCTCTTTTGTAACAGGATTAATTTTTGTTAATTATTTGAAAATAGTATTTTAAATGGTACATGTTGCCAGATTACACTTTTGACCTTTTTTATCTCTTTTGCATGAAATAGTCCCTTGTAAATTCTCAAACTAAATTCCTTAGTGAGTTGGGTATTGGAAAATGAACTCCCTCAGCACCCACATCATTCAGAAATACCAAAGCCAACAAATGCACAAACCACACTTTTTAAGATTGTTGGTGTCAAAATATTTCTTCAAACCTGACCAGGGCCAAGGTGCTTTTGGGGTAAATGCCATTAAAAAAATGCAGCCTCCACCCAATTCTCAACACTAAAAAGTAACAGAAACAATAACTCTAGATATTTTAAAATATGGAATGATAAACATTAAATTTTTAAATATTACTGCTTAACTGTACTCTGGGACAGAAGGTCAAAGAGTTTGAGACTTAAATCAAATTAAAAGTATTATATATGCTCAGATTAGCATCTCTTAGCAATAGCATAATGTGTTGATTTTATTGAAAAGGAAAAAATGAAAGGAATAAGTATCAACACAGACTAACATTTGAAGAAATTGTTATCATTGGTTCTAATTTACTAGAAATCAAAAACAAAAAGTGCCCTCTCTACAGAAGACATCATGGAAAGGCCAACAAACAGGAAGGTGGAATTGAGTGACAATTTGAATAAAATATACATGCTATATCAGGAAGTAATAATTTGAGTAATAACTTGAAAGCTACTATAGGTTGAACACCATGACTAAGTTAAGCCAAGATTTTTTCACATCATATCTGATTTCTGTATGGTAAAATCATTCCACTCTAGTTAGAATATACTATGTACTCACAAAAAAAATCCTGTGTTTCTCTTTATATCACATTTACAACTGAATTAGAATTAAGTGGAAATCATGTGTTTAATATTTGTTTTTCCTGCTAGCATACATATGCAAAATGAACCAGGTATATGTTTCAAGTTCATAATTACATCCTTCATACCTGATACAAAATAGGTAATGCATATTTATTGGACAGAATTTTCTAAGCAAACAAAAGATATATACAGTTTCAAGTAACCAAAAAAAATTAAAAGATAAAATCAAGTATCTTGTGAGCCAAGTCGTAAAAGAACACTCGAAGAAATTATTAAATATTCATTTGTGTTCCTCTTTCCAATTGTGATTTAACACATGTAAAATGGGATTAGGGAAATGTGGAAATTTTTTAATAATCTAAAGATGCAAAAATATTGCACTAAATGTTTTGCATTAAATATTTCTAGGTACATTGACTCTCCACTCTTATTCTATCAATAGTAATGATCATCATGAGGAAATTTTACATTTATACCTATGAACATAACCATCTCAGAACTTACAATTCCTTTTTATTCAAGCTGTATAGATCCTCCTCAACAGAAAACAAAGCAGTTACAAAAAAAAAGCATGAATGCACATTTCTTATATTTTTCTTCATGAACTTCCTGAGTCTTGTAATAGATTCCCAATTAATGCTCTTACTTAAAAGTAAATAGAAATATTTTCATATAAATTTGTAAATTGTTGTGGCTGCAATAAATTCCTATTAAGGACTGCTGAATCACAGTGTTTGACTCCTTATTTGAGGATCGTCTCTCTTGTTTCATTTCATTTTCTACCAACCCATTTTTATATCTCTTTGAACTATTATGTCAATAATGATCTGGGTAGGTGGAATCAGTACTACATCCTACAAATAGTACACTGGTGATTTTGGTAGTCTCAAATTAAATTGCAAGTATGTTCATAGCTAAAGTGAGTTTTAAATGGGCCTTGTAACTGTTGTTTAAAGACAGATCTTTAAACTAGTGCCCTGGGTATAATAACAATAATGTTACCTTCAGTGCACTGCAGGTCTTTCTTCCATGGAGCATAAAACGCCTTCCATATGCCATCAAAGCCAGGAATATGGACGTGTAAACAACTTTCCACTCGGTAAGGATGCTACTCTACTGTGGAAAGAGCATCTCTTCGATAGTCAAATCCTTGAAGGATGAGACTAAAGAGAGTAGAGAGAAAAAAGAAAATTCATCTCTTTATGAGGATTTTTCTCTTTATTCTCTGTTGTAATCTTTCATCTAAAGACTATCTTTCATCTAAAGACTATAGATCGCTTTTTGTTATGAAGATAATAGCTAATTGGCTTAAAAATAGAACATATAAACTAGGTAAGTCTTTGTTCTAAATCCACATAAAGGTTTACTCTCCCTCATATTTTTTCAGAAGGGAGGAATTATAGAGTTTTTATAATATTTTTTAAAGAACGCATCCACTATAATCACAAATTTTCTGTCTTAGTTTCTCATCTGCAATATTAAGGTAAGAAAAGACTCCTTTTTACATCACTTCCATCAGTAATAAATAAGCTACTAATCATTATTCCTGGCATATAGTGATATACCAGTATTAAACTCAACTAATATTAATTCCAGTCTTCCTATTTCTGACTTTATTAAAACTTGAGTATGAAAATTGCCATATGAAACATATTGCATGTATCCTGGAGAAAATAAACTTTCTTGATAATTATGTAGTTTCTTGGAAAACAATTGTGTGAAATATTTATGACTTAATGCCAATCACTTATAATATAGTCTTCCTTAAAAGATTTAGCATTTGAAACCTCAATTTATGCAACTGATTTTCAAAAATTATTAATTCTACGTAACATGCATCTGAAAATTTGTTGGAATTTTTGTAAATATTAAAAATAGGACACTTAAAAAATTTTAATATCAAGTATGATGTTTACTCAATGGGAAATCCAGCATGAAGTCATTAATGTACTTAGATCCTCAAAGGTAATTAGTTTTTAGTGATATTATTTTGGAATTTCCAAACTGAAATAAATAGGTTCTGCTAGTCCCTAAATGTCTAGAAAATGAGGTATTTTCAAAGAGTGAAATCTTACATTCTTTTTTATCTCTTCTGACAGCAGTATCTTACAAATCAGTGCCAAATGATGCACAAAAATCCCTAGGTATCTTAAAGAGAAAAAAATTATGTAGGTAAACAGATAAATCTTTAGAACATTTGTCTTTATGGGCATAACTCCCGCTGTTGGTCTCTAACCTGCAGGGCATTAGTCTTCTCTAAATTGCCAATGGTGTCCCATGGCGCAATGATAAATAGAAATCACTGGAAGAAATAGCACCTTCTTCTACAGAGAATTTCCAGACAGACATGGGCCTTTAAGAAAAATACATATATAAAATAGATTATTTTCCATTGTGTTGTATTTCACCCTGGATCTTTATGCAAAGTCATTTTCTTCCCTGTGCAAATAAATAAATTAGCAATCCATTAGGTAAAAATGTACACTAACTTGACTTTTTTTTTAAAGAGAGAGAGAGAGAGAGAGAGAGAAAAGAGAGAGAGAATTTTAATATTTATTTTTTTAGTTTTCAGCAGACACAACATCTTTGTTTGTATGTGGTGCTGAGGATCGAACCCAGTCCACACTCATGCCAGGCAAGTGGGCTACCGCTTGAGCCACGTCCTCAACCCAATGACTTTTCATTATTTAAACTGAATAAGAAGGAAGATTTCACATATGACAACATTCATCATATGTAATAAGTGATTTATCACCAAATACTGTTTATCATTTTCAAATTAGCATTAATCAAATTGTGTTATCATTGGAAGTGAGAAGCTTTTTTCATTGTGCTATTTCAGACAATTTTCTTCTTTGTGAATTGCTTTTGGGTGACAAACTTAATCATTGTTGGTTATACTGTGAAGTAATTTAGTTGGAGATATAATTCATGTTTTCCCCAAATCATCAGCATCCTTGGGCAAATACTTCAATGTCTTTTGCTCTCATATTGTATAATATACAACAAAAAAATGTTGTATGACAGTGGGATATTCAGGAAATTTGGGAGATGCTCTTCAAATCGTGTTCACAATTGATGATAATTCCTAGGGATATCACCTCAAGTCAGATGTTTCTGGAAGTGTCACCTCTTCTTGATAGATCTCATTTTCTCCCTTCAGAAGTATATATTGTGATATAGCTTATTTTTTTATATTTTTATTTATTTATTTTTATTTTTTATTTTTATTTTTATTTTTTTTATTGGTTGCTCACAACATTACAAAGCTCTTGACATATCATATTTCATACATTAGATTGAAGTGGGTTATGAACTCCCAATTTTACCCCAAATGCAGATTGCAGAATCACGTTGGTTACACATCCTTGTTGTTAGGGTTTATGGCTTTTAAACAAATAATTTCATGCTTATTTTATACTGTGAAGCATACTTCCTGATTGACTTTATGTACTTGTTTGTAAACTCTCTCTGTAATTTATCTTTGGAGCCAAATGACTCAAGTTATTTATATAACAAATATTATTTATTATTATTTATATATATTCATAAGTTATATATTTTTTACAATGTGTGACAGTTGGCAATAGCCAATAAAACAGTAGACATTTATTTTTTTCAACAGTTATCACTATTCTCTTAGAAAATACCATTATTTTAAAAGCAGTAACTCTGTGTCAGAGGGAGGAAGAGTTTGGGGCATTTTAAAGAGTTTAGTTTTATGTGAATTTTTATGCTGGTTGTATTGTTTGAGTATGTGGTAAAGAAGATTGAGAAAAGGGGAGGAAAAACAGGGAGGGAAGGAAAGAGAAATGACATGAAGAGTATGGCATCAAATAAATATATGTGGGGTCTATATTGAATCACATTCAGCCATTTGTGACCGTACTAGTAAAACCAAAGAACACCTAAGATATAAAATAGTTTTATAAATTGGGCTTATGAGCCTATTTCATAGGAGACTGCACAACATGGTAGATGAGAGTGGGCTTCTGGAAACACATTAGAAAGATCTAGGATTTGGGTTAGTATTAGGTGAAAAAAAAATTTTTAAGAAAATATGGATAAGCCTATCAATTTTTCATTGCCATCACACTATATCAGAATAAAAATCAAAATTAATTTTAAATTCATAAAGTTACATTATCTTAGATGATAGAGTCCATTTTAATTTTTATTTAACATTTTCAAATTTAATATTAAGATATAATATGAATTAACACCCCTCAAAGTCTGTTGAATTTTAAGTATTTAAATTTTTCAAGTAAACTGTATATTAAAGCATATGCACTTAGTAATCTGAAATTTAAAATTAATTTTACAATTGCTAATTTAGCTACTAAACTAGCCAAATATTTTACAGAATTGGATTATAATCATTATTACATAGTAAGAATAATTAAATAAATTTTATATGGCTATGAATGAAAAAGAGAATCCATTTCAATATTTATGAGAGTAAAAGCCTTATTGCTTTAGTACCAATACTGAATTTCCATGTTTTATTAAAAAATCATTAATTATTAAAAATAATTTATTAAAAATTACTAAAAATTAAAAGAAGTATATAATTTTTGAAGGTAGCATACCATAAATATGAATTATTTTATTTCATTCCAAATGTGATAAAGAAAATTGGATCTGATATCAGGATTTCTGAGTTAGGTTTTTTCTCAAGTAAATATTCATAGGTAAATCAACTAACAAACTTTCTTCTTTAATATTTTTAAAAATTGATAACAATAATCGTTCTAGCAAATTTTTTGTAAGAATAATGAGTTAAATCATATTTCAGTCTGTAGGTATGTTTCCTTAGTATCTCATAATTTTATATTAATAGAACTCTATCATCTCATAGACTTTGCACTCCTTGAAGTGAGAATTTATATTATGGTTACTGACATTCTTTAGGTATTAGATCATTGTTTATTGATTAAAAAATGAATATAATGAAAGAGAACTTACTAAGACTAGATCAATTTTTTCTTTTTATTACTATACTTGAAAAAGCTTACTAGAGAAAGAAAATATTCAGCATTCTGATTATTTAAGTATTGAAGCAAATTTTCCCTCTAATTTTCAACTCATCTGGATGACATTAAACTCATCTGGATGACATTAAACCAGAAACTTTGAGTTTCTTATCAATTAACTTTACTTAAAAAAAAATAAAAAGACTTGAAGAGAATCAAAGGTAATAAAAAATCCCTTTAAAATTAGAGTAAACATCTAATAACACATTAAGATGATAATATGGAAAGGGGACATTATACTTATTTCCATTCAAAATATAGCACCAAAGTAAAGTTGGGGTATGTATCAAACAAGAATTTTTTAAAATGGAAGAAAAAAAGTCAAGGAATAACAGATTTAACAAAGGAAGATCAAAATATACATTAAAGAAAAGAGAAGTATTTTAAAAAGTCAATACTTTATTAAGATTAGGAGAGAGAAAATAGGGAGAGATTTGAAGTATATGTGGCTGGGAAGTTTTTAAATCACAGAGAAGACATTAATTTCCACATTCAAGAACTCCATAAATGTAACAAATATGATGGAAATGACTCCTTTTGTAATAAAATTGCTTAAACCGTACGTAGGGCGAAATACTAAAAATACCCAGAAAGGAAAGGTATATTTGCTTCAAAATATCAAAACTAATGCCACAAATTAAGAAAAGGGAATCTGAAGACAGGGGAGCAATCCTTGTGATATGTTACTTGAGTATGTAGCTACACCATAAGGACAGCCTCTATTTATTTATTTATTTGTTTATTTAGACATTTATTTTAATGACTTTAAGAAAATACAAGGATGGCCTCTCTCACTACCTTGTTCCATTTTATAATGGAAGTTCTGGTCAGTACAATAAGACTAGAAAAAGAAGAGCCATCCAAAAGGGGAAGGAAGAAATAAGAATATGTTCATTCAAAATCTGCATCATGGTCTGCACAGAATATCTTATGAATCTACAAAGAAACCAATAGAACTACTAAGTGACTTCAGTAAGTGTTCTGATGTAAGATCAATATTCAAAAGACGTATAATGTATTCATGAACCCATGAACACTTTCAAGTAAGTTGTCAGTTTCCCTCAAAATCAAATCACCTGTAGATTGGCACTGTGCCTGGTAAAATCCCGGGAGTATTTGTTTGAATTAACAATCTGATTCCAAAACTCATTTGAAAATGCAAAATAGACCTAGAATAGTCCAATAAACTTTGAAAACAATAAAGTGATAGAAATAGCCTCTTCCATATTTTAAGATTCAATATATAGCTATAGTAATCATGATAATGTGATTGGCTGGAAAATAGAGAAACACATAAGCTGAAGAGTGTGAATTCAAAAATAGGATACACACATTGGAAGAGGATTTATTACAAATATGCAGACCATGGGGAGAAGCAGGAATATTGTTTCAACAAATTTTCTGGAACAATTGGACATTTATTTGCAAAAAGAAATATATGGCTTTTGATCAATACCTCACACCATATACAAAACTTCCTTTAAAATAAATCATAAATCTGAGTATAACTCAACTATAAAACTTGTAAAAGAAATCAATAGTTCATACAGAATGTTTAAAAATGAATAGAAATCATTTTATGGAAAGTAGTATCATTGGATTTGAGCCATTTGTGGAGAAGGCTAGAAGGGAAAGTGATTCTTCTGAGCAAATTCTGAGGTTATGAGGGTGTTTACCATAGACTGACACAAACATGACAAGGACAGTCTCTTTTTCTCCAATTAGTGATTTGCCTGAATCTTCCTCATTCTAATTTTTTAGAATTCTAATTCTAATTTATTCCTCATTTCTCAATTTTTGGTAAGGAGATATGGGAAAAAATAGCCTATATATAATTTTTCCCTATTTCTCTCTTCTTTATACTCCCTCAAAATCGTCATTTCTCAATTCCCCCTCTCTATAATTTCTGGAATCCTTATGGTGCTTGGCATAGTAAAATTTGAACCTGAGTTTTAGACTGCCCAATTAATAGGAAAAAATAGTGTTTCTTCATCTTAGATATTTAAGACTTTAAAATAGGCACTTGATCTAAATAACAAAGATTAAAATGTGTATTTAGAAAATAGTATATTTACTTAGATTTCATATGGAAGTGAGAAGGGTTTTGTCAGCTTCTGGACAGGGTAGGTAACAAACCTGTGTTAAAACCTTCCTTTGACATTTTCAGTTACTGAAACATATCAGAGGCAATATTAAGCTAATATTTAATTAATGGTTGGAATGAAGAAAATGGAGCAGGTGGGTAGAGCAAGGCATGATAAAATTTGTCAAGGTACGTTCTTAGAAAAGGCAAGTCAACCATAACTACTGCTGTGCTTTGTTACTGATCAAAAAATTCATTCTACATTGACTATTACTCTTGATATTTCTCTTAAGGGACTTGAGACCTACTTGATAGACTCCTAAGTTCTCCTTTGATAATGCTTCTGTTTTATTGCCTAACATTCTCAATATTATTTTGAATATCAGACAGAAAATTCTTTATCAAAAATGACAAAGCATTAGCCCCTGCTACTCATGATCTTGACATGACCAGAATATTTGTAAAAGCAAAAAAAAAAAATGAATACATTATAACATGAAATTCTTAGACTTTTACCAAAGTATCTGGGTTTATTTAACTTGTCTCTTTTAATCTTTAAACAATTTATCACCTTCCTTTCTTAATAAAAATATTTCACATAATGTAAAACTTGGCATTATACCACTATACTGTAATTATGTTCTTATCATTTTCTTAGAGGACTTTTAAAAGCAGATGTATCGATTTCATAGTTCAAATTGATTTCAAAGAGAAATATCACTGTAGCACTGAACAGTTACAGGTTGGAAGAAACTTCATTGTTCACATATTTTGTGGCGATTTGTTCAGAGAAGCAGTAAGTGTCAGGTTTCTATAGCACAGCTATTCAGAAGAGGGAGCCAAAAAGAATAGATCTGCTGAACTAGCAAATATATATTATACAAATTCATAATTAAAAGGGATTAATAATTTTGGAACGCAAGTTGATGAAAAGACTAATGATTTCAACCAAGTTGGGAAAATAAGGCTGCCCAAAAGTGCTAGTAATGATGTTGAAAGCCTAAACTTGATTTTCAAACTTCAAGCCTTATGCTAAATTCCATTTAATTATGTAGAACCACAACAACAAAAAATAAAAAGGAAACTTAAAAATGAAAAATAAAAAATAAAAAGTAAAATCCATAGTATAGATATTTAGCATATATACATTATTGACTAGAAGGCATGACAAAATACTATGAACATGAAATAGTCTTTTTAAAATATAGTTTACATCCTTGCATTGAATTGAGCATACAGATGATATGAATACTAACCAAATGCTTAATCAAAAGGAAAAATATAAAGCTGTAAATTCTGTTTTCATCATTTCTCTGTGTCCATGACCAGCTTAACATTCTTTACTGGTGTCATATCTTTCTGGGCCCTATTGTACCAAATCACATTTCTTCCAGCCCACGTTTAGAACAGCAAACAAAACAGGATGCTGGTGTAAGACAAAGTACAGATGTCTATCATTTTATATAGTATTTGAGGAAATAACGTAAGATGAAACCCTAAGCTTTGTTAGTCCTCAAAAACTTTTGAAAATTTGATTTAAATATTTGCTAATAACTATATCACCCATCTCACCATGCCTGGAAAAAACCCAGTTATGTGCTCAGGACAAGGAACTATATGCTCTAATTCCTTAGTTAATATGTGGTTGATAGTTTGTAGCTCTGCCTCTAACAGCACCAACGAGAAAACCAGAAAAACAGATCTGTGAATCAAATGTAGTTTTTAGACAATACCTAATCTCTCTAATTAATGTTTTCTCACCTCATGTATCTCCTGTCTGAAGAATTGACTATAAAATTGAATTAATATTCTCTATCGATGTTTCTTTGTTCACTTAGGCTGTTTTTAAGCATATGTTTTATTTTTAGGCAGTTTTAGATTCACAGCAAAATTGAGTGGAAGGTTAGAGATTTCTCATATATTTCGGCCCTCACACCTCATTGCTCCCCTGCTGTCAACATCCCTCACCAGCATGGTCCATCTGTCACAATTGATGAGCCTACACTGACACATCATTATCACCAGAGTCTATAGTTTACATAAAGTTTCATTCTTGTGTGGTACAATGGTTTTGGACAATGTATAATGACATGTATTTGCCATTACAGTGTCACACAGAGTATCACAAGAGTAGTTTGACTTCCCTGAAAATTCTGTGTTCCTATTCATTCATCTCTGCTGGTTAAGTCATGGACACTAGTGACCATTTACTGACTCAACAGTTTTGCCTTTTCCAGAATATTCTATAATGGGAATCATACAATATCAGTTCATTCAGATTGGCTTCTTTCCACTAGTAGTATGCATTCAAGTTTACCCCATCTCTTTTCATGCCTTGAACATTCATTTCTTTTTAGTGCTAAATAATTTCTTTTTAGTGCTAAATACATACACTACAGTATGAACTGTAGTGTATGTATTCATTCACCTCCTGAAGGACTTCTCAGTTTCTTCCCCTCTCATTTTTTGTGTTATCCTCCAAAGAGTATATGTTTTAGAGATTTCTTGCTACCTAACTATATCCAGCCACTGGGACAACTGAGTTGCTCTAAACATAACCAGTAGTCAATACTAGTTTCTGGAGTAATCAGTGTTCTGACTTTTATTACTTTTATCTGATTTCTACTTTCATGTAACCCAAACAAACAGTATATAAACTGGATCAGACGCATTTCTCCCCCTTTCTTTCTTCTTTTACTCAGTATTCTGGCTTTGAGAATGGTAAATGTTACTGCATGTATGAATAATTTGTTCTTTTCATGGCTATTACTAAAGATCATATGCTAAACCTTGTGTTATTATTAATATAATTGTTAATTAATGTTTCAAAACACATCTCTTGTGGGTATATCTACTCATTTCTATTAGGCTTACAACCCAGACGTTGAATTGTTTGTCATATATCTATTTACATATTCATTTTATATAGATACTATCAAATAGTTTTTGAGACAATAGCATAAAATTAAACACTTACCAGCAATATATGAGAAATCCAATCATTCTGCATCCTTAACACCATTTCTCTTTTGCCTATTGTTTTAATTGAAGTCACTCTGGAGTAGAATGACATCTAATTATAAAGTCTATTTATATTTCCCCAGTAAATAAAAATTTTGAGCAAATTTTCATGTGATACTAAACTTTACAATAATCTCTTTGGAGAAGCACCTGTTTTCTTTTTCACATATTTTTTAATAATAATTTTAGGGGCTGGGGATGTGGCTCAAGTGATAGCGCGCTCACCTGGCATGTGTGCAGCCTGGGTTCGATCCTCAGCACCACATACAAATAAAGATGTTGTGTCCGCTAAAAACTAACTAACTAAATAAGTAAATAAATATTTAAAAAAATAAAAAATAAAAAATAATAATGATTTTAGGTAAAAGTCCATACTATCATTAAGATCATAATTATAAGTATGTATGACTTTTATTGAATCCCAAGTACAGGATGAGGGAAACAATCACAGACAGATATGTTAACTAAATACTTTAACAACACAATCCTTTCATTTGCTTTTGTAAGTAATAAAGTGTATAAAAGACAAGGTCTTTAATTTGAAAAATTAAATCAGCTCGTGGCTGATGCTGCAGGACTGCTTCCATGATAAATATGTGTTGGGAAATGGACACAAGACAGGATTGCCAGACAAAATTAATGGTATTTGTGTCCCAGCTGAGTTGTACGTCTTACCAGATTCTTGCCAATTATTTGAATTAGGTTCAATAGAGACGGGAAAATCCATAACAAAATTAAATTGCCCGTATCCCTTCCTTTATTTTCTTTCTCCTCTGTACTAGACCCTCTATTTTTATGCTTTGCATTTCAGCATGAAGTTCTCTCTGAGAAGAAAATTGCATATACACGAGAATAGGAATCTGGCATTTCTTCCCGTCCGACATCCAAATGTTTTATTTTGTGTTGGGTGGGGAAGACACACACAAATTGATTAGAAAAATATATAAAGTGCACTTTATATTGAATAGCCCTTTTAATAAATAAGATACAGAACACTATTATCATTACTAAAATATTTTATGTTAACAATAGAAAAACCTGTCATCTTTAAGTTACTTCAGTCATTTACTTCATGCACACAGTATGCCTAATTCATTTTTTATAATGTTGTCCCATACACGAACATGCTTCTGATGAATGCCTGTCATGCTGAAGTTGAACAAAGCCTTTTATTCTTAAAGGAACTGTGATTATGGAATACAAATAGTGATATACACCACATGTTTAGATTCCAGGTAATTTATAGTCTGTAGTCTTACATCCAAAGAGTATTAAATAGCCTTTGATCTGATAACTTTATTTATAAGAGTATGTCATGAGGGAACAGACAGTGATGTGGCCACACTAACAGTCATCATTATTTATCATATAAAATTAAAATCCATAATAATACTATCATGAAAATTGTGAGAAGTAGCTGAAAAATGCCTTATGTACTAACATGATTGAATACAACTAGACTATTTTATTCAATGAATACTTTAATTTCTCTGTATTTCTAAAATGAGTATTATTTACCTTCATAAGATGCACTATAGAAAACATAATCTATTTTGGTGCTGAAGAATTGTTAATATTCTAAATTCTTAGGTTCTTAATTTCCACTTCCTCCATCTCATGTTGCTAAATGTAAATGTGATTAAATTTCACATATCTGATGTGTAAGTAATGCTATCTACCATAAACCAAAAAATATAACTCTGGAAGACACTGAGGATACAACAAAAATGAAATGTAATTCTTTTTATTATTATTTTTTAGTTTTCAGTGGACACAAAATCTTATGTGGTACTGAGGATCGAACCCAGCGCCACACGCATGCTAGGTGAGTGCACTACTGCTTGAGCCACATGCCCAGCCCGAAATGTAATTCTTATCATTGGAGAAATGACTACCTTCTTAGGAGGGCATATAAATTGGCAGAATAATAACATTTAATAATAGCATTTATTAGAATTATGGGAAAACAAAACAATGATTTTTGTGATAGAAAATTAGTTAGGTTGAGTTTTGTGCGTGGTGAGAAATAGGGGTTTAATTTCATTTGGTTGCATATGGATTTCCAGTTTTTCCAGCACCATTTATTGAAGATGTTATCTTTTCTCCAATACCTGTTTTTGGCACCTTTGTCTAATATAAGATAATTGTAGTTTTGTGGGTCAGTCTCTGTGTCCTTTATTCTTTACCGTTGGCCTACAAATCTGTTTTGGTGCCAATACCATGCTGTTTTTGTTACTATTGCTCTGTGGTATAGTTTAAGGTCTGGTTTAGGGATGCCACCTGCTTTACTCTTCCTGCTAATTGCTTTAGCTATTCTTGGTCTCTTATTTTTCCAGATGAATTTCATGATTGCCTTTTCTATTTCTATGAGGAATGCCATTGGGATTTTGATCGGAATTGCCTTAAATCTGTATAGTGGTTTTGGAAGTATGGTCATTT